>NC_133760.1:0-8459 GCF_036562045.2 Rhinolophus sinicus
GACAAGGAGAGAGGCCTCAGAAGAAACCAACCCTGCTTATGGCTTGATCTTGAAATTCTAGCTTCCAGGACTTGTTTAAAAAAAAAAAAATTCAAAATAGGGTTGTCTACACAGAAGTAGCAGATACTATGTTCTACACACTGAGTGATATTCCATGTCTAAATGAGCTAGAACATGAGTAGTATCTTCAGGGGTGACAAACTCCAGAGTATCTTTAATAAAATTCAGACCCTTCAGTTGTGGTGAGGATAACAACAGCAATAAGTGAAAGTTTCTGAACACGTCCTATACACTAAGCATTAGTCTAAATGCTTTACATAGTTTAACTTGTTATCAACATAAGGGCTCGCTACAGAACAATCCTCTTCCCATATTACAGAGAAGAAAACATGTCACAGAAGCTCTAAGAAACTCACCTAAGGTCAAAATAACAATTTGACTCAGCAAACAACCAAATTCAGGTGGTGGGGTTTAGACTTGAACCTAAACAGTCAAACAGGTAAGTAACAGACAGAGCCTTAACAGGATACTAACAAAGCATTCACTAACTGAAAAAAACTTGAAATGAGTTCAAGGTTAACGACATTGAATTGCATGAAAGGTCATGACATCTCCCTGCGTGCAATCATGTACATAATGGTACTATTTTTACTTTTATTTAAATAGTAACATGATAGCATAGAAAAAAATTCAGACCATGGAATATGTTTAAGATACAGTTTAAACTGCTAAAATATATAAAACTTATTCATGAGATGATGATGTTTTTTATAAAAACTAAGGACTTGCACATCCATGCACTCATGCACATACGTATAAACCAAACATTTAACTGAAATGAGAGGCATTGTCTCTTGACATGTTTTTCAATGATTTTATTCATTATCGTTTTTATTTATGTGTATTTCAGCATCTTTGGACAATAAAAATGTATCAATTGTACACTTTGATTTTTTTGAGATGGTATCGTAGGTTAGTAAAACATTGTACAAACTGAGAAGAATATAGAATACTTTAACTCTAAGTTCTATGAAATATTTATTGAAACATATAAATAGAATATTATCCATTTACATTTAGATATGTAGACATTAACAAAAACCAAATAGTTTATTGGAGTATCCCACTCATAAACAATGATTCAAGGTTTTTAAAATCATCAGTGTTATACATTATAACATTAATGGGTACTTCAAAATTTCTTAGATAGTTAAATAGCACGAGAAAAATGAAATTGGGGCAAAACCTGTCATGAAGCAGAAACATTTCATCAAACGTTTTGATTAGCAGAAAACAGTGGATTCATTTCCTCTGAAATCAGTGGACAAAGGGGGCTGACCAGAGAGCCTGCCTAAACAAAGACCAGTAGAAGAGGGAAAAGGAGGACAAAATACACTGAGTGAGACAATGAGCTGGAACTTTAAGCTCACAAACTTAAATAGAGATTGGCTAATGGCAAACGGAGGAAAGAAGATATTCCATGCAAACCTGTTCCTGAAGACAGCGAGAGTTGCTAAATTCTAGGAGACAAAACAGAGTATAAGACAAAAACTGACAAGAGGCAAATGACATTATAATGGTAAAGCAGCCATTCACCAGGAACATATAACAATTATAAGTATATATGCATACAACATTAGAGCTCCCAAATATATGAGGTAAATGTTGACAGAAATGCAGGTAGAAATAGATACCAGCACAGTAATCCTATGAGATTTGACTACTTCAGCTTTAGGTATAGACACAACAACACAAGATCTTTAAGGAAATGGAACACTTGAGTAGCACCATGGACAGAAGGACTCTTAACAGACATTCACAACATTCCACCCAACACCAGCAGAAAACACATGTTTGTCAAGCGCATATGGAACGTTTTCTACAACAGACCACATGTTACCCACGAGCCAAATATGAAATTTTTTTACAAATTCCAATCAAAATAGCATCTACTCCAACCACAATGAAATGAAACTAGAAATAAACAGCAAAAGGAAAACAGAAACATCCACAAAATGTAGAAAGTAAACAAGTCATTCTTAAATAACCAGTAGTTAAAAGAAATCACAAGAGCATTTTTAAAAAACCTGGATGAAACTACAACAGACTAAAATAATGGGATTCAGTGATAGCAACATAAAGAGGAGATAAGTGGTAAGTATTTACATTAAAAAGAGGAAACACCACAAATCAGAAATCAACCTTTACAACTCAAAAAAAGAACAAATGAAAACAAATTTTAGTGAAAGGATAGAAAAAGAATAAGAAATATTAGACCACAAGTAAATAAAAGAGACTAGAAAACAATATTAAAAATCAACAAATTAACAGTGGGTTTTTGAGCAGGTTAACAAATGTATAAACCCTTACCAACGCTAAGGAAACAATGGAAGATTCAAATAACTCAAATCAGAAACGAAACAGGGACCACTGCAACTGATCTCACAGAAAATTATTAAAGGATTATAAGACAGTGGTATGAATGATATTATATGAACAAATTACATAACCTCAAAGGCAATGGGTAAATTCCTAAAAACACAGCAGGGCCAACTATGAAAAAATAAAAACTGTGAATGAAATTCTAACTAGAGAGATTCAAGCAGCAATCAAAACATCCAACAAAAAAAGAAACAAACCCAGAACACACCCCGTTCCCCCGAAAATAAACCTAGCCGGACAGTCAGCTCTAATGCGTCTTTTGGAGCAAAAATTAACATAAGACCCAGTCTTATATTATACTATGTTATATTATATAAGATCCGGTCTTATATTATAGTAAAATAAGACTGGGTCTTATATTACTTTTTGCTCCAAAAGACACATTAGAGCTGACTGTCCGGCAAGGTCTCATTTTCGGGGAAACATGGGACATCTTTGCTGCAAAATTCTAACAAACACTGACAGAGGACATAACAATAATTCTGCTAAAAATATTACAAAAAATTTCAAGAATAAAGAGTTGCTAAGTCATGCTATGGAGTCTGCATGATGCTTATAGCAAACCCAAGAAAGGCACACACACAAAAAACTACAGACTAATGTCCCCGATCAGTACAGAGGCAAAGACAAAATACTAGTAAACCAAACTCAACAGCACATTAGGACAATTATACATCGTTACCAAGGGAAGCTTATCACCGTAAAGCAGGAATGTTTCAACATACAAAAGTCAATCAGTGCAACCCACCACATTAAGAAAATGAAGACAGGAAACAAACACATGATCTCAAGTTATGCAGAAAAGGCATGTGACAAAATTCAACAACCTGTTCAGAAGCTATAAATAGTAAATTACATCAACATAATAAAAGCCATATTTGAAAAGCACACAGCTACCATCAAACTCAAAGGTGAATGTCTGAGAGCTTGAGCTCTAAGATGAGAAGAAAGGCAAGGATGCATACTCCCAGCACTACTAGTCAAGAAAGTACTAGAAGTCTTAGCCAGAGCAATTACACACACACACACACACACACACACACACACACACACAAAGAAAAGAACTAAGAAAAAGAAAAAAGTCATCGAAATTTGAAATTGAAAAGAAGTTAAATTATCTTTTGGGCAGATGAAAAGATCTTTCATGTAGGAAATCATAGAGATTCCACACATGCAAAAAGAAATGTTAAAATGTAAAATTATGTTAGAAAAATTGCAATGGAAAATTTGAAAGGATATTTAAAAAACAATCATCTTTACCACTGCATCACAAAGGAGGATATACTAGTACACAGGAAAAACACATAGCCAAGAAATGAAAAGACTTACTCAGTGAAAACTACAAAACATTGCTAAAAGAAGTGACAGCAGATAGAAATAAACAGAAAGATATCCCTTACACTTGGATTGTAAGACTTAATATTGTCCAAATGCCCATGCTACTGAAAGTGTTCTATAGATTCGATAGACTCCCTATCAAAATTCCAAAGGCAATTTCGGCAGAAATAGGGGGAAAAAAAAAAGCACACTATAATTCATATGGAATAAAGCAAAAGGGATCCAGGGGAGCCCAAATACTCCTGAAATAGAAGACGGTTGGCGGCTTCACTGTTTGGGATTTGAAAACATATTAGAAAGCAAGAGTCATCATGTCGGTGCGATAGCAGCATTAATCCAGATACATAAACCAATGGAACAAAAGAGAATGCCCTGAAATAAACCGATGCATACATGCGAAGGTTTCTCACAAGCAGCCCAACACTACACAATGGAGAAAGGTCAGTCCCTCTAACAAATTGTGTGGGGTAAACTGGATATCTACAAGAATGAGCTGGAACCTTACTGGCATCAAACATAAAAGCTTCTCTGTGTCAAAGGAGACAATCCGCATGGTAAAAATGCTACCCATGAGAAATGACGTGAGAAAAACAATCCAAAGAATCTCCAACTGTCAGACATTACGGTGGATTTCCTATTTTAAAATGGAGGATGAAATAAAACACCCTCTGTCACTGATGTGTCTTTGCACTGCCCACTGCATTCCCAATTATTAAGATTTTGAAGTCAGTGACTCAACAAAATCAGTCAGAAATATTTCTGTCCATTGGTCCCTTTCCAGAATTTATCAGGTATTCGTGCATATCAGTACATGACTTTTATGTGCGTCTTCCTTTGACCTGGTTAAGGAGAGGTGACAGTGCATCCAGATGTGGCCCCCGAACAATCCCCGTTGTCCAATTGCACTGACTCCACGGAGACCCCATCGCACTCCAAGCCAAGGGAACGTGAAGCCCTGCCCAGGATGTTGCCCCGTGCAGCCTCTTCACAAGTCCCATGTCACTGGGTCATGGTGAGATGGAACCTAACTAGAGGTGGGAGGGAGTGAGGGAAGGCCGAGGTTGAGTGTCAACAAACATGTCAGGCAGGACAATTCAGAGTCAGAGAAGATCAGCAAGTCAAAGAGCATCTCAGGAAGGATAGACACAACCACCAACCCAGGATATGACTTAACCTGAGGAAGAGCCATTGCTGAAAGTTCTTTCTTTGCTCTTCCTCCTCCTCTGGGCTTCATCCTCAGGCAACAAGTGTCTTTAGAATTCAATCTAAAAAGTTGAAAATATGCGGTTTATCAACATACCCCTCCCTGTGCCACAGCCGCAAACACAGGGGAGACCTCCCCATGCGGAAAAGACTGTGCCTGCTGCCCCTGCCACACGCGGCATTCAGGGACAGTAAACTACTCCAACACCAAGTGAGTTCCACCCACCCCTTTCTTCAGATCACGCTGCCCTCCTGGTGACGCTTTCACACGCACTGCAGCAGCGGGACCTCAGCTGGCTGGCACTCCCCTTCATGTCACAGACTTGGCCCTGATCAAACCCCAAGCAGAGCAGAGCCCCTCACCCTCACCCCAGATCTCAGCCCCCAGAAATGGACGACCCAGAGCCTTGCTGCTCAATGACAGATACACATTCGGTCACCTGAAGCACTTTAAATGTCGTTGAGACTGGGCCTACATTGAATGTAGGAATGAAACTTTCTGGTCAAGGGAAGCAAGACATGGAATTGCAAAATGCCTCAGCAATCTAGTTGAAGTGGGATTCACCAGCACCCAGGGAAGGGGAGCCCAGCACAACTCCACCCTGATTATTTTCCGGCTTGATTGAGGCATAATTGACAAACACAAATTGCTTGTATAAAAGAGCACCACCCCATCATTTGAAATACATATACACTCTAAAATGATTATCACAATTTAATTAACACACCGATCAACTCACAATTACTGCTTTTTATGTCCAGGTGGTGAGAACACTTAGGACTTATCTCTCAGCAAATTTCAAGTATATGATACAGTGTGATTGATGATACTCACTGGGCCGTACATTAGATACTCACTAGGCCAGAACTTAAGTCATTTTACAAGTGAAATTTTGTACCTTTCGACCATCACCTCCCCATTTCCCCTGCCCCTGGTAAACATCTCTCTCCTCTCTGGTTCTCTGAGTTTGACTTTTCTCAATTCCACATATAGCGAGATCATACAATACTTATCTTACTCTATCTGGCTTAATGTACTTAACATAATGTTCTCCAGTTTCATCCATGTTGTTCATTCCTTCCTTCATCTTTATTGCTGAATGTATCATTGCGAGAAAGATTTCATTTCATTTCTGTATCCATTCACTTGTCAACAGACATTTAGGTTGATTCCACATCTAGGCTGCTGTGAATAATGCAGTAACACTCATGGCAGTGCAGATACCTCTTCAAAACATGGTATCACTTCCTTTCGATATATATCCAGAAGTGGATGCTCACTTTACTACGCATTTGCGACTCCGTTCTGTGTATGTATCACCGTATTTTCTTTATTTTTTCTATTCTGCTCATTTTTCCCCCTCTTCTATCCTGATGTTTTCCGTTCTCTGTATTTATTTTCACTTGTCTTAACCCCACTCAGCAATTATATACACCTGCTGTTGGTCTTTCTCCCCAACTTTTCTGATTGTCCCTACTCGCCGTGTATTTTGCCACTTTCTTCCCCACCTTGGCTCCCTATCCATTCTCCCAGTTACATTCTTTCTTTCCCAGTTATACCCCCTTCAACCTCACACTCTGCCTCACCCAGGTTGCTAGGCCTCCCTCCTGCTCTTTCTTCCTCTGCTCTCCTTCTCACTCCTTGTCTTCTCTTTCAGTCCCAGGCAACACGTGGCTCTGTGGCCCACAGATCCAACACTTTTAGCCTCTCCCCTATCTCAAGTGTCTTAAGTGCCTCACCACTGTTTTCCTGCTCCTATTGCCTACCAAGGGCCTGTCAACATAAAAAATGTACAAACCTGTAGAGAATTTTTATAAGTTTGAGCCAAACTGAGGACATATGCCAGGGAGTAAGGTTGCAAATGCTCCCAAGAATGAGTTTTGTAATTTCTTTTATGCATGTCAAAGTAAGGAGGATTACAAAAGAAGGCAGGGATGGGGGATGGATCACAGGATAGATAACGAGATATGTTGTCTCTTGGTGGGCTGCCATGCCGGGAGGGGTATTACCGTTGCAGAATCCAAGACCGCAAAGAACCCAAGCAGCACTCAGAGAGTTAGGAGAGTCAGCTTTATTACGCCGGCGGGCTCAGCGGGATCCTTCCCAAAAGACTGAGCCCCTAGCAAGGTTTTGAGCAGGTTTTTATGGGTTGGGGACTTTCTTGAGTCGGGGAAGGGGTAGGTTTCGTCTGGTGATTGACTCAAGGTGTGGCTTGGAGGGGGTTATGCGGAAGTGGGCTGGGGCTTAGGCTGGGGACTTGTCTCTCCGCTCGGGCCACCATTTTAGATCAGTTCCACGTGGCAGGGAATCATTTTAAGGTCAGTTTCCCCATCATTACCTCTGGCCTTTCAAAGGTATGTTAACCTAGATGCACAAGAACAATGGACAGGGCTGGCTTAAGAACCTTTCACTAAAGAAGTTACAGGCGTGGGGTGTGACTACCCATAATGACTCGCCCAGTTAGGGATTTATAATTTATTACAGCATCCCTTTTGCCTCCAAAGGCTACCCTACTTGCTTCACCTTCATCTCCCTGGAAATCTCTTTTTCTCTAAATGACCATTTTCTCCCCCTGCTACTTTCACTGTTACTGTCTCTTTGCAAGTCCATCACTCATTTGCCTCTGCTTTTCTAGTTCTCTCAGGGACTGTCTATTTCAGGGGCCACACATTCAGAAGGAGTAGGAGGGAACCAGTTGCCCATCTCCCCAAAGAGCACATTTCCCAGTGGGGTGAAACTTCGAATGGAAAAACATTGGGTATCACGAGGAAGATCCAGGTCACACAAACAAACACCCCACCCCCCCCAACACGTGGTCAGAAGAAGGGGGACTAAGAAGCGGTGGCCTGAGTAGAAGGACAGGACTTGAGGAAGATGGGAGACCCGGGTGTGGGGAGACTGGCTTAGGACAGGGTTGGGGTCTCCAGCTTCCCAGGACCAGGGAGAGAATATGGCCTTATCTGTGGCAGGGTGACCAGTGATGCCCTAAGGACCTCTAGGGCCAGGCGGGGGGCTGTGAATCTGTAATGACAACTCAAAGGGGACTGCTTGCCTGGCACATCGAAGCCAAAAAGACACGAGTAGGAGTTTGCAGCAAAGAAAGAAAAGGTTTATTTAAGGAGTTGGCGCATAGTCCAGAGACACAGGTGAGCTAGTAGTCTCCAAAACCTGGCTCCCTGGTAGCCTCTAGCGATTGCCTTATATAAGGAAAACAATCATTAATCATGGGTGCTATGGGGGCTGGAGCTGGGGGCACTACTGACCGGTCTGGGCTAAGGCAGGGAGCAGCTGATCATGGCTTAGGTCCTGGTTCAGTCACGGCGTTGTGTCCTCCAGTGTCCAGGGGATACGGTGGTCCGTGGGGCTGTTCCGCTTTCATGCAGCCGGAGTGGAAACATAACCGAGGCCAAGGTGTTAGCTTTGTTGTGTTAAACTCGTACTCATCGTTTGAGGTTTAGTTATTATATCTTGGTCA
>NC_133760.1:908559-1073559 GCF_036562045.2 Rhinolophus sinicus
CAACAGCAATCAAGGCTCAATATAACAGAAGAGCACACACAACACACACAAAGGACCCTCCTGGAGCACCCAGAGCAAATGACCAGGGACACTGTGCCACTGGGCCCCACAGGACACCTACTACATAAGGCCATCCTGCCAAGACTGGGACACATAACAGATCTACCTAATACATAGAAACAAACACTGAGAGACAGCCAAATGAGGAAACAAGGAAATGTGTCCCAAATGAAAGAATAGGAGAAAAATCCAGAAAACGAACTAAAAGAAATGGAGGCAAGCAATCTACCAGAGAGACAGAGTTGAAAACAATGGTTATAAGGATGCTCAAGGAACTTAGTGAGAATTTCAAAAAACAGATTGCAAGAATAAAAAAAAAAGGACATAGAAACCATAAAAAAGAACCAGTTAGAAGTGAAAAAAACAATAACCAAAATGAAGAATGCACTAAAAGGAATCACCAGCAGACTAGATGAATCAGATAATCAAATCAGTGATTTGGGAGACTAGGTAGCATAAAATACCATTTTAGGAAAGCAAAAAGCAAAAAGAAAAAAAAAAATGAGGATAGTTTTCCCCAGAGGGGACAACATCAAGCATAATAACATTTATATCATAGGGATACAAGAAGAAGAGAGAGCAAGGGATTGAGAACCTATTTGAAGAAATAATGACTGAAACTTTCCTAACCTGGCAAAGGAAATAGACATACAAGCCCAGGAAGCGCAGTGAGTCCCAAACAAGATAAACCCAAACAGGCCCACTCGTAGACACATTATAATTAAAATGGCAAAGGTTAAAGACAAAGAGAGAATCCTAAAAGCAGCAAAAGAAAGGCAACTAGTAATTTATAAGGGAGCTCCCATAAGATTGTCAGCTGATTTCTCAACAGAAACTTTGCAGGCCAGTAGGTATTGGCAGGAAGCATTCAAAGTGATGAAAAGCAACGACCTACCGAATTGTACACCTGAAATCTATGTAATTTTACTAACAATTGTCACCCCAATACATTAAAAAAAAAAAAAAAAGAAAAGCAACAACCTACAACCAAGACTACTCTATCAGTAAGGCTATCACTGAAAATCGAAGGACAGATAAAGATCTTCCCAGACAAGAATAAGCTAAAGGAGCTCATTACCACCAAAACAATATTGTAAGGAAGGTTAGAGGGACTTCTTTAAGATGAAAAAAAAAAAAAAAATCAAAATTATGAATAATAAAATGGCAATATCTACAGGTATATGAACAATTACTTTCCATGTAAATGGATTAATGCTCCAATCAAAAGACGTAGGAGAGCTGAATGGATAAGAAAACAAAACCCTACAAAATCTTTGTAGATTCCTGACCATTGTGCTGTACACCAGAAGCTGAAGCTGAATAATATTGAATGTTAACTATAATTAAATATATAAATATATTTACAATAAATACTTATATTTATTATAAATATATATATACATATATATGTACATATATATATGTGTATATACACATATATATATATGATGTGGAGTACAGCATAGGGAATAGAGTCAATGGAATTGTAACAGCTATATACGATGTCAGAGGGGTAGTAGTTTGGGGGACGGGTTATTACTTTGTGAGGGGTGTAAATGTCTAACTATTACATTGTTTGGTACACCTGAAACTAATTTAAAAAAGTAAACAAACCCCTTACATATGCTGCCTACAAGAGACTCACTTCAGATTGAAAGTAAAAGACACACAGACAGAAAGTAAAAGGTTTGAAAATGATATTTTGGTAGATGAGGGTAAAAGGGGTCAAATATATGGTTATGGAAGGAGAACTGACTCTGGGTGGTGAACACACAATGTGATATATATACAATGTATTGCAAAATTGTACACTTGAAACCTATGTAATTTTACTAACCATAGTCACCCCAATAAATTTTAATTTTAAAACAGAAAATAATATTTCATGAAAATGGAAATTAGAAAAACAAAAAAAGCTGGGGTAACAATACTTATAACAGACAAAATAGACTTTAAAACACAGGCTATAAGAAAAGACAATGAAGGACCAAGTAATTCCACTTCAGGGTATTTATCCAAAGAAACCTAGAAACAAATGAGAAACAAAAACTCATAGACACAGACAATAGTTTAGTGGTTACCAGAGGGTACGGGGGGAGGGGGGGTGGGAGATGAGGGTAAGGGGGATCAAATATACGGTGTTGGAAGGAGAACTGACTCTGGGTGGTGAACACACAATGGGATTTATAGATGATGTAATACAGAATTGTACACCTGAAATCTATGTAATTTTACTAAAAATTGTCACCCCAATAAATTAAAAAAAAGAAAAGAAACCTAGAACGCTACTTCGAGGGGACGTGTGCATCTATATGTTCGTTGCAGCATTGTTTACAATGGCCAAGATATGGAGGCAGCCTGGATGTCTGTCAATGGAAGGATGGATAAAGAGGCGGTGGTACATATGTACAATGGAATATTGCTGGACTATGAAAGGGAACGGGCTCCTGCCATGTGCAGCAGCATGGATGGGCCTGGAGGGTGTTGTGCTGAGTGGAGTGTCAGAGAAAGACACATGCAATGTGATTTCACTTCTCTATGGAATCTAAGAACAAAATTAACAAATAAAACAGAAACAGACTCATAGATACAGAAAACATTTTGATGGTTGCCAGAAGGGATGGACCTAGAGAACATTATGCTAAGTGAAATAAGTCAGACGGAGAAAGATAAATACCATATGATCTTACTTATATGTCTAAAGAATTGAATAAATGAGCAAAGTAATGAGAAATAGTCTCAGAGATATAGAGGAAAAACTGATGGTTGCTAGATGGGAGAAGGGAAGGGGCTTAGAAAGCACAAATTGGTAACTACAATATTGCCATGGGATATGAAAGACAGTTTGGGGAATACAATCAATAATGTCGTAAAGATTTCGTAGGGTGTCAGATGGGCACATGTCTTATTAGGGAAATCACTTCATGGACAGTGTAGATGCCTGACCACTTCAGTGTACACCTGAAGCTGAAGCTGAATAATATTAAATGTGAACTATAATTTAATATATATATAGATATAACCTATATATCTATATCTCCATCTATATCTATATAGTCACAGGATGTGGAGTACAGCATAGGGAATAGAGTCAATGGAATTGTAACAGCTATATACAATGTCAGAGGGGTAGTAGATTGGGTTAGGGGGTTATCACTTTGTGAGGGGGGGTGTAAATGTCTAACTATTACATTGTTTTGAACACCTGAAATTAATAAAAAATAAATGTTTAAACATCACATTGTTTTGTACACCTGAAACTGAAAAAACAAAAACCTAAAAAAACATTTAAAAAAAAGAAACAGAAGCAAAAAATAAATAAAATAAGAATAAAAATGCATTCCATCAATGACAAGACACAGGTGAAGGGCCAATTATGAAATTTGAATACAATGTTG
The DNA here is from genome assembly GCF_036562045.2 of Rhinolophus sinicus. Lineage (NCBI taxonomy): Eukaryota > Metazoa > Chordata > Mammalia > Chiroptera > Rhinolophidae > Rhinolophus > Rhinolophus sinicus. The sequence goes on from NC_133760.1 coordinate 912,018, forward strand.
AGAACATTTTCCAGAATACAGCTTAGAGAGACCAGAAATGGAATTTGAGATACTTGAATGAGGCGAGCCAATGTCATATCTATTGTGTCAGAAGGAAAGAAGTGAGAATGATGCCTACTAACAGTTCAAGAGATAAATAATTCAACACGTTAGAGAGATGAAGAAAAACCAAGTAAGTATCAGGGTGCATACATATACTTAAGATGAAACCTGTATCTTGAATTTCATGGTAATTAAGAGAATGAAGATGCATTTAAGAGGGTAGGTAAAACTTTTTCAATGCTGCCCTCCCCCAGGGGACACAACATTTTAAGGGAGAGTAGTGGGTGAGTGCTTGGCTTCCCCAGATGTGTGGGGCTCTGCACCTACAGAGAAAGCCTACAGAATGGGAAAAAATTGCAAACCACATATCAGATACAGTGTTAATATCCAAAACATAAAAAGGACCCATACAACTCAATAACAAGGCAACCAATCCAGGTTAAAATGGGCAGAGGAAATAAATAGATTTTTTTTGTTTCCAAAGAACACATCCAAAGGGCCAACAGGTACATGAAAAGATGCTCAACATCACTCATCATCAGGGAAATGCAAATCAAACCACCATGAGATATCACCTCACACCTGTCAGGGTGCCTATCTAGAAGATGACAAGAGATAAAAAGTGCTGGCAAGGATGTGAGAAAACGGAACCCTGTGCGCTGTTGGTAAGAATGTAAATGGGTGCAGCCACTATGGAAAACAGTATGGAGGGTCCTCAAAAAATTAAAAATAGAAATTTACCCCATGATCTAGCAATTCTAATTCTGCGCTTACATCCAAAGGAAATAAAAACAGGACACCCAAAAGATATACGTACTCCAATGTTTATTGCAGCATTATTCATAATAGCAAACCTACGGAATCAACCTAGGTCCCCATCGACAGATGAAAGGATAAAAAAGATGTGAAATATATACAATGGAATACTATTCAGTCATTAGAAGGAAGGGACTCCTGCCATTTGTGACATCATGATGGATCTTGAGAACCTTATGCTAAGTGAGATAAGTCAGATACAAAAAGACAAATACTATATGATTTCACTTATATGTGGAATCTGAAAAAGTTGAATTTATAGAAACAGATTAGAAGAATGGTTGCTAAGCAATGGACGTGGGGGATAGAACAGCAGTTTTTTTTAAATTAAAGTTTATTGGGGTGACAATTGTTAGTAAAGTTACATAGATTTCAGGTGTACAATTCTGTATTACATCATCTATAAATCCCATTGTGTGTTCACCACCCAGAGTCGGTTCTCCTTCCATCACTGTATATTTGATCCTCTTTACCCTCATCTACCAACCCCCTCTCCCCTTACCCTGTGGTAACCACTAAACTATTGTCCATGTCTATGAGTTTTTGTTTCTCATTTGTTTGTCTTGTTCTTTTAGCAGTTGTTTTTAAGGGGACAAACTTGCAAGAGTAATCAATAGAGCCTACAGATCTAAGGCACAGTATAGTGAATATAGGCAACAAGATTGAGCTATAATCACTGAACTTGCTAAGAGACTAGAACTTTATCCAACAGCTAAAACAAAAATAATTATGTAATAGGATAGAGGTGATAGTTACACTACAATACAATCATATTACAACATATACTTGTAAATGTATCAGGATAGAGGTGATAGTTACACTACAATACAATCATATTACAACATATACTTGTAAATGTATCAGATTACACTTACGCACTGGTATATGTCTGATGTATTTTAATTTTAAAAAAAGAAAGTAAACTATTTAAGGCGATCTGGGGAACAAAGCAGCCATACACATAATAAAAATAATTTAAGGGAACCCCTGTGCCGTGACTTCCAGAACATAGAATGTGGGGGACTGAATGACAGCCTCACACAGACCCCACATCCTGATTTCCAGAGCCCGTGAATAAGTTATTTACTTGGCAAAAGAGACTCTCGGCAGATGTGATGAAATAAAGGATCTTGAGGTGCAGAGATTACTTTGGATTCTCGAGGGAGCCTTCATGTGACCACAGGGCCCTAAAAGTGGATGAGGGAGGCGGGGGCAGGGCCAGAGAAAGGAATGTGATGATGGGAACAGGTGGGCCACAGGTAGCAGAGAAGGTCTTGCCCCGCCATTGCTGGCTTGGAGCTGGAGGAAGGATCCTGAGCTGAGGGATGTGTGTGACCTGGAGACGCTGGAAAAGGCGAGGAAATGGATGCATTCCTGGAGCCTCCGGAGAACGCAGCCCTGCAGACATCGTCACTTTAGCCCTGGGACATGTGTCAGACTTCCAAGTTACAGACCTGTGTGATCTACTGTGTGCTGCTCTGAGCATGAAGTTTGTGGGAATTTGTTACAGGAGCACTGGGAAGCGAGAAACATGGAAAGATACAAGACAATATGGAACGCTAATTGTTTTTAAGAAAGTAGGTGGAATAAGATTGTGTGTATGTTCACTTATTTTTTCACGTTTTCATTATGAAAACCAGAATTAACAAAAATATTTACCTCCAATATGTGGGGTGTAGGGGGAAGGGGCTAGGATGAAGTGGTCATCTCTGAACGCACCATTTTGTGTAGATTTAACTTTTGAAGCCTATAAATGTGTATGTATTCCAAAGCACGATTAAGTTATAAAAGATGGGAAATGAACATGACATGAATATAAACAAATGAAAATGAAGATAAGCTTATATCCAATAACCACAGCCACAGGATAAACCCAAAAAGTGTAACTATGTGAATCTCTTAGGACTTGGGGTTTCATGTAAGGCTACAAGGACAACATAAAGGGCAGTGAGTAAACCCTGCAGTGTTACACTGGGGTGGGAACACCTGTGCACTGACACTGCATCCGCCCTGGCACTCAGTGGTCCACAAGGAACCAAACCCCAGCAGCCTTGAGTTCACATAACCCCAGGCTGCGTTTTCTAAGTATTGTTCCCACGGAAGGAACCCACAGACTTGGAGGAATGGTTGCCCCTGGGCCAGGGCAGGAGGGACACGCACAGGCCTGGACTCCATTTACTCCAGAAAGCAGGACAGAGCACAACTGAGTGGGTCCTCTCAGAAGGCACAGCAGGACCCGAAAGGACCTTACTTGTCCAGGTTTGGGAAGCTGAGCACCAAAACTAACAGCGAGGACGCGCCCTGCTCTAAGGAGGACGCAGGGTCCTGTAGGTGCCCCGGGTGCAGGAAGAGCCCTCTCTCCTCCCCGAGACTGATGCACAGTCGGGAGCAGAGAGGGTTCTGCACAGTTGCTGACAAGGGGAACCCTGAGTGAGGGCAGTGAGCCTTCCCCTCACATTCTCCTCTCTGTGTAGGGACAGGGACGGGGTGAGGGTCACCCTGCACGGCCCTGCTCAGTAGGAGATGCAGATGACTGGGGCCTTGTCCTTAATCCCACCTCCTGGCCACACGGGGACCCAGTGCTGGTACAGCTCACCGTTGGCAGTGCCTCACAGTGAAGCCGCCGCCTCCATACCCCAGAATCCACTGTGTGCCAGGCTGTGCTTCCCACTCTGGTGGTCAGAGGTTTGAGGAGACGTCAGGGGATGGGGTCAGAGTCTGCCCCGAACCAGTTTCTAGAAGCTTGGGGGCCTGTCCGAGTGGGTAGAAGTCCCAGGGTCTGCAGCTCTGGGAGCTGGAAGAAGATGCATGTAGGCACGAAGGCAAAGAGACATATTTTTTTCAGGCTTATTGGGCACAATCAGCCCGATCGCTGTTTGCAGCCAGCAGCCCCCATCCTGTCTCAGCATCCCACCTTGTGAAACAGCCAGCCCCCGTTATACCATACAGAGACAAAAGTGGCTCACAGCCAGGCTGCTTACACAGGATATTTACAGTATGTCTGCAAGATGGACAGTGCCTGAACTGTGTTGCATCTTATCGGACTGACAGGTCTCCAGGTCAGGGCCAGCAGCTGGACAGGGAGGGAGCCTGACCAAGTCTATTTTCCCTACACAACACCCCTTCAGGGTTCCTCACTGGCCAGTTTGTCTCCTCAGGCATGGGCCTTCGCTGCAGACCTCTTTGCTAACATGGCAGAGCCCTGCACCCAGACGCCGCAACAGCAACGCGAAAACAGCAGAAGGCCACGAGGAGAGAAGCCCCTCTTACCAACAGGGCAAGGGCCCTTCTCCATGGGGAGGAAAGCTGAGCCCACCGTTCTTGCAGGGGGTCTTCTATCAGGTGCTGAATGCCATCAATCTCCCCTGCTAGGGCAGACAGCTCCTGGCTTACATTCTCCGTGTTATCAGCAATGTACACACAGCATTCAGTATGCACAATGGTGCAGGTCCCTCCCAGGGCGGCAGTTAAAATGTCCAAAGCCATCCGGTTTTGGAGGACTGCCTTCCTCATCTGGTCTACTTTCTCCATCAGGAGGCCCAGGGCCCGGTGCATTTGATTCAGAGCTCGAGCAGTGTGCTCGACATGTGCAGTTACTTGTGTTTCCACCACAGTGGAACTGGTGTGGGAACTAAGGATAGCCAAGAGATAAAACCACGGTGGTGCTTGGCTCTAAACGACTCTCAATCTTGGGGTCGACTTTCTAGTGTGGGTCGTACACTAGCTGGGAAGTATGGCCACCCCCATGTACAATGCCCTGTCCACATGGCAGGGAGGTAGGGCCAGCCATAGAGTCACAAACCCACAGGCTCCCATTGGGGACAATCCTTGTTGCTTTTGGCCATTCCACCATTGTGACCCTCGGGGACTGGGGTTATGTTCTGACATATGACCGCAGACACCCAACTTATGTCTCTGGTGCCGGGCTGTCATTCCGAACACAAAGGAATGGACTGGGTAAGCTCTATACCTTCACTCATGAGCCACCTCCTCCCGTCCCACACTGCATGACCCAGCCACAGCTTGGTGTGGTTTCTTTGCTCCCTCATGCAGGAGAGGACGTGTCGCCAAGTTGTGTTCCAGCCCGCCTGTCGAGGGTTCCATCCTCGCAACCAAGTCCAGTTCTCTGCGGTAACTGGATAGATAAGCCATGGCAACCCCTCTGCGCGCTAGCCAGAAACTGTGCAAATCCAACAGCTGGGGATGTTGGTCACTCTAGCGTAAGTGTAGGCCCAGTCTACCATGGTATTGGCCAACAGGGACCTATGGGCAAAAACAAATAGTAGTCATAGGAACCAACAATGGCAAATCCCTCCCATCTGGGAGGATACATACTAGCTTTTAGTTCTGGGAAAGGAAGGTTGCTGCTATTGGCACCCTTCCCGGTTTGTGGTACCAGACCTTTATGGCAGTACTTGGGGGTCCCTTGCATGGTTTCAACATGTAATAGAACAGGGGACCCCTTGATAGGTCACAGCAAGAGCACAAAAGTCCCTCGCAAAATTGTCCCAGTGTTGGGGCCTCCGTGGACCATAGCCACTCGGCCACCACCCCTGGAGTCACTTGTAAATCATGGGTCAAACCAGCCCCTATGGGGCTATCAGGCCCCACCCACGACAGTGGGGGCTTTTGACCCACCAGGGCCAAGTCTATTGCCGTCATTCTCCTGCTGTCAATCATGTGGGTGCTGGTAACAGGATGTTTCCATTTCTGCCGTATCCCGGCTGTAACAGGGTCTCACTGGCAGTGACTTGTATTTATATGGGAGCGGCTGTCGGATGTAGCAGAGCTTCTAATGGTATGGCCCACCCTTCCATGGTCTCTTGTTCAAGCTCTTTAAAACATCCCACAGGTGTGAGGTCCAGTCACACCTGGGCATTGTGGGAGGGTGTTTCGATGACCTGGGGGCTCCCGTCCAGGGCAGACAGCTGTGTTAGAGCAGCTGCCGTATGTTGCTGATTGGCAACCAAACACGGCCAAGCAAACAATAACCCTGTAGCAGTGTCCACTGCTGTGAATGCATAAGTGCATTCCAGGCTTTGGGCAGGGGTCCTATAGAATCTACTTGCCAACGAGTGAGGGGCACCCTCCCTCGCGTAAGCTGCTGTATCTCTCAAAGAATTTTTCGCCGTTGGGGGCTGTCCTGGGCACAGACGGCACAGTCATACCAGGCATCTGCTATCTCTTGCCATTTCAAGGGCAGACCCCACCATCTGCTCACCTTCCACATGGTTCGGCTTCCAGCGTGCTGCAATTTCCTATGCAGCCAATGGGCCACATCAGTGGCAGGAGCCCATTCTAACCATCTGACCTGTGCTAGGGCATCTGCTTCATTACCTGGGGACACTAAGGGGGAATGACCTGTGACATGCATTAAGGTCACCTCCTTTCCCTGCCCTAGGTCCCAGAGGTCCTGCCACATGGCTTGACCCCATAATGGACAGTGTCCTACCAACCAATTTTGGTGTTTCCACATAGGGAGCCACAACGTTAGGCCCCGGAGCACCACCCAGCTGTCAGTGCAAATAACTAGGGGTCCAGGCTCATGGCTGATTATCATCCACACAGCTCATAGCTCAGCCCATTGGCTACTCTGGCCCATCCCAGTATCAAACCAAATGGTGTCTGTTTTGGGCTGAACTCCAATAGCCGTTCAAACCGCAGCAGCTCCCCAGCTACAGCCATCAGTATACCAGGCACCTCAGGTACTGGGGGCTGTCCTTCTCTGTAGACCGAGGGCTCCAAGTCCTCCCCTCTAGGCAGAGCGCTTGGCTCAGCCTGGGCTACAAGCTCCACCGGCCCCAGGACCTGTTGTAGCTCTGTGCTCAGGGGACTTGAACTGAGGGTGCTATATTGTTCCAAGTAGGCTCCCCACTTGGTGAGGGTGATGGTCTGTGCCACCCGTTTTGAGGCCCTGGGTCCATGTACGGACCTAACCTTGAACGGGATAGGTTGTACGAACCAACACCTGCGCCGTTCCTGTGATGGCTTCTGTGGCCACCAAAGCTGCGTATACAGCGGCCAACTGTTTATCAGGGAGTAGTAGACTTCTGCTCCTTTCCACAATTGGGAGCAGAACCCCACTGGTGATCAGAGACGCTCCTGCCATTGCCAGAGGCCCCAACTGTACCCCTCCTGGGTTACGTGAACATCAAGTTCAAATGGGCGACCTGGGTCTACCACTTACAGAGCCTGTGCCTGCTGCACTGCCCATTTTGTGGCAACAAATGCTTGTTCTATAGCTTCTGTCCAATCCCATGGGGCCCTCTTATTCACCATGGAATATAAGTCTCTTGCCATCTGTGCTTAACGGGGTATAAACACCCACCAATACCCCAGCAGACCCAAATACGCTTTGTAGTTGGGAGACCTTGGTCAGTCGGGGAAATGCCTGTATTTTATCAATAACAGCTTCTGGCATGACCTTTGTCTTACCTGACCACACAGCACCCAAACCTTGGCAGATAAGCCAGGGCCCTGGAACTTTTCCTCATTCACCACTCAGCCACATGACTTCAGGTGGCAGAGGAGAGAGGGAGCTGCTTGCTCTAAACCTGAAAGAATCAGATGTTAGTAACATGTCATCAACATAGTGAAACAAGATCTCAGAGGACGGGTGATCCCACTGTGCCAAGTCCTGGGCCATGAGTCCACGGCAAATAGTGGGGCTGTGCACGTGTCCCTGTGGGAGGATGCCAAAGGGCCATTGATGCCTGTCCCCAGTAAAGGCAACCTGCTCCTGACTCTCAGGCGCAAGCAATGTCAAGAGAAGAAGGCATTCGCCAGATCCACTACAGATAGTGGTACATTCCCAGGCATACCGTCAAGCAGTCCATCAAATCATAAATGGAGGCACTGCCGCGTGCAAAGGTGGCCCCACCTTGTTCAGTTCCCTATGGTCCACAGTCATTCGCCAGGTCCCGTGAGGTTTCTTCACTGCCCATACCGGGGAGATAAAGGGACTGCACATGGGTCTCACAATATGTGCCTTCTCCAGCTCTAATATTGTGCCGCCAACCTCCTCCTCTTCCTCCAGCAGGCGGTACTGTCTCACCGTAACCACTCGCCGGGGCTGTGGCAACACTTGAGTGGGATTATGAGCATGCCCACATGTCACTGCTTTCACCACCCGGATCCAGAGGCGGAACTCTCTGACAGGTCTGCAAGCTGAGGCCCCGCAGCACCTCCACCCCTAGAATATGTTCCGGGACGGGGGAGACATATACCGTGTGGGTCCGGAGGGAAGCCTTCCTATACCCGGTGGTAAGGAAACATCTTTTACCATCACAGTCTTTCCCCCATAGCCGTCAATGCAGATTGCTGGTCTGGGGAACAGTTCTGGGTTCCCATAAACAAGACTGCAGTCTGCGCCGGTGTCAACCGGGGCCAAAACCCTCTACACATTAGAAGGGGACCAATGTATGGACAGTTCCACGTGGGGCCTCCGGTCCCTGCTCGTCCCCTTTGACTGGGTACCTTGGCCACCCCCTAGTCAAACTGGAAGGAGCTGGCCTCCAGCGGTCTCATGAATTCCTGGAGGAACACAGGTCGCTGCCATAGGGACGGAGGTACCATCACAGAGGTTAGCTTTTCCATTTCGCCTGGGGAGCAGAGAATGCTGTCTGCTCCCTTGTCCCACAAGCACAGCAACCAAGGCGGCAGTGGCTCTGCAGGGTGTTGCCGGCACTGCTTCCCCAAGTCTCACAACAACGTGGGTGTATAGGGAGTGTAAGTTGTGAACTCAGTCACTGCTGGGAGGCCGGCAGCAACGCCCCTGGGCCCCAAAGTTTGTTCATATTTTACATTTTGCTGCCAAACACAGGGGTGTGGGATGTCTTCAGACTCCCCAACGTCTTCCGTCGGGAACTCCGGGGGAGCGTCTGTTTCAGAACCCCCACCATGGAGGTCCCCCTCGAGCTGACGGACTCAGGCCTCCAGCACTTCCTCTTGAGACTGCAGGTCCCCATTCAGGCTGCTTCAGCGAGCACTTCCTCTTCGGTGCTACGCAGTGCAGTGAGGGACGTCCCGCCACATGGCCGGCAGTGACTTTCGCCTGTTCTAGGAACAGCTCAGTAAAAACCTCTCAGGCCTTTTCTATGCTGACTGGAGAACCATCCATATCTTCCCACCCCTCCACGGGGGCCCGGCTCCTGAGAACAGCGGCCATTGGATACCGCACACTCTGTGGGGACCATATGTTCTCTTGTCCCGGGACGGACAGCTCTCATATCCGGCCAGGACCCTGCCCGCTGTGCCAGGTGTCCAAGTGGGTGAGGGGTCCACGGCTCTGGGAGCTAGAAGAAGATGCGTGGAACCGAAGGCAAAGCAGACATACTTTACTCAGGCTTATTGGGCACAATCAGCCCCATCACAGGATGCAGCCAGCAGCCCCGTCCTGTCTCAGCAGCCCCCTCATGAAACAGCCAGCCCCCTTTATACCATCCAGAGACAAAGGTGGCTCACAGCCAGGGTGCTTACACGAGGATACTTACAGTATGTCTGCAAGATGGACGGGGCCTGCATGGCTTTCCATCTCATCGGACTGGCAGGTGGCCAGGTCAGGCCAGCAACTGGCTGGGAGGGAGCCTGACCAAGTCTATTTTCCCTGCAGGGCCTCCTGAGACCAAAGAGTGTCGGATGCCAGGCGTATGAGCCCCCTGCTCTGCTGTGACAGGTTAGCACAAGTGTGATGGCTCACAACACGCTTTATTCTCTTACGGTTCTGGAGGTCAGAGTCCGAACCGGGCCTACTGGGCTGAAATCCAGGTGTCTGCAGGGCTGTGCTCCTTCCTGTGGACTCCAGGGCAGAGTCCATCCTTGTCTTTCCAGTGTCTAGAGGCCCCGCATTCCGGGACATGTGGCCCCTTCCTTGTCCTCAAAGCCACCCCTGCCGGGCCACCCTTCCCAGGTGGCATCACTCTGACACTGAGCATCTGCTCCGTCCCCACGTTGAAGAGCCTGGCGATGACACTGCCTATCGTGACTACTGCTGCTGTGGGCGTGAGAGCACAGACGTCAGGTTTTGTTGGCATTTCTTCAAGTGTGGACCATTCCTTCGCTGAGTTGTGTGTTGATTCTGGGCTCAGGTTTCCAGGAGCTGCCACATCACCTTCCGGTGGCTTCACCATCGTGCAGTCCCACCAGCAGGGCACACGGGTTCCTATTCCTCCAATTCCTTGCCACATTCATCCTGATGAGTGTGAGGTGATATCTCACTGTGGCTTTTGTTTGTGTTACCTTCCCTGGAGTTTTGATCGAAGACACTGGAAACCGAGGAGACCACAGATGAAGGAAGGCAGAGACCATTCCAGGAAGGGAAGAAGTGGGTGCAGGGAGGCCCAGGGCAGGTGCAGTTTGAGCCCCTGGGTAAGGCAGGTGACAGGTGTGAGTCTTGGAGCCCTGGGGAGGTCCCTCCTGGGACGCTGGGGTCTAATCTCTCTGGCGGGCGCCCTCCTGAGTTCTGTGTGGGGACGTGCGCTGGCTGAGCCCAGCTTCTGCCAGAATCGCCACCAGGATCAGCAAGACCACACCGGCCAGGCCGAGGCGGATACAGTTCCCCGCCATGTACTTCCGGGAGGCAGGGGCTGGAAGCAGAGGACAGGAGTCACTACCAGGTGGACAGACCCCAGCCCAGCTCTGGTCTTATGAGAAAGGAGCTCCTTGTCCTTTGGGCACAGAGCCTGTCCTGCCCAGCGCTCCCCCTGGACGCACTCCCAGGTGACCTACCTGTCTGGGAGCCCACTTCTGTGGGCAGGGGAGTGACTTCACCGGGGCCTCCTAGGAGTCAGAAAGAGTGGATGGATGTCTCATTCAGCCTTGTCTTCACCCCGTTCTCAGGCTGACCTCCCTCTGAGCCCCATCCAGGTCCCTGTCTCTCCTAAATCCCTACACTCCTCCCCTACCCGAGAACCCTGAGTCCACAACCCCAGGTACCATAAATAGTCAAGTTTGATCCAGGGTGAGTCTCCCCGCTCCTGGCTCTGAGATCCCCCAGGAGTGAACAGGCCTTCTGCTGTAGGAGGATGCAAGATTTCATTGTCCGCTGAGTGTCCACTCAACCACAGGGAGAAACAGGACCCCTGCCCCACTGCCACCACACTGCCCACTCCACAGCTGAGTCCCTAGGTGTGGACACTTAGACTGAGAGGTCTCTACTCCCCAGCCCAGGAGGGGGCTCAGTGTGGGGAGTTGAAGGGACCCTGTGAAGGGGGCAGGAGAATGGCTGAGCCTGAGCTCCCTGGTCATTTCAGCTGTTTCTGGCCCCTCACCTCCTGCAGCATCCACACCTGGCCTCTTTCTCTCCACCACTCAGTATACATGACGCCGTCTGGACTCCCAGAATAGCAGACAGGGAGACGTGGGAGCACAGGGATGGCACTCTCTCTGCTTCCACTTGGCTGAGGGTCTGGACACCCCTCAGAACACCCCACGCCACCTGTTAAATTAGCACCAAGCAGCTGGTCCCTGGTCCATGGGCAAACAGGACGGGTGGCAGCCACCTCACCAGGCCACAGGGTCAGAGGGTCCCGGAGGCTGACCCCACCTAGCAGGATACTGTACCCACAGTGCCCCAGGTCAGTCACAGGGTCAGGATAAACTACGCAGAAACCCCCCAGGCCTGGACGATGAGGGCCACGATGGACACTGTGCACTGACCCAAGGTATGCCTGAGTTACAGCAGGATGAGTAAAAAAGGGAGAGAAGATACTCAGCGTTAAAGGAAGAAGTTCCCCCTCCCACCATCTCTCCATGAGTGGTGTCACCCTCCTCACTGAACCCTGACTCCAGGAGACATCTCATGTGACTTGCCCAATTAAGGGTGGACCACACTGCAGGGGACATGTGGCCTAGGCCTCCCACCAAGTGGAAAGGAGGGTTTAACACCATCCTGAGCAAAAGGACACATGCTCCCTTGAAGGGGGTCTGTCCCCACCTGATCTCTGGAAGTCCACTCCACACCCAGCCTAGCAGGGCCAGCTCCCTGCCCACCCGATGCTGGGCTGAGTGTCCAGGCCATCGTGGTGTCCAGATGGGGCCAGAACTCCAGGGCCCTGAGCATGGTGTGAAGGCTGAGGGACACGTGTGCAGACGGGCAGGGGACCCAGAGGACTGGGGGTCCCCAGGAGGGCAGGGAGCCCGTGGATAGAGGACACAGCTGGGGACAGTGTCCAGGGACCTGGCACATACCTGAGGGCAGAGTGGGGACTTCCTCATCTGTCAGCACCAGTTTCAGTGCCTCACTGTGTTCAGACCAATCGGACCCTTTCCTATAGACACAGCGATAAGGCCCAGCAGTGACGTCACTCACTGCATGGATGAAGAATCGGGCCTCCGTTCCCGGGGATCCATGTTGAGACGTGATTTTCTGATCCATGTATGCAGATCTGTTCTCCTTCTGCTCCAGGCGGAATGTGTGAGCCCCAGCAGGGCCCCGGCACAGGATGGTCACAGGCCGCCCCCGGGGGACCTCAGGGCCTGGCTCGGCTCTGAGGGAGGGTGGGGGCAGGTGCCCTGGGAGGAAGCAGAGCAGGACCTCAGGTGCGTTCTGAGGAAACCGCCACACCTCACAATTCACCCATTTTAAGTGTGTTCAATGTGTTTTAGCAACTGTACAGAGTTGTGCATCCATCACACTCCAATTTTGGAACATTTCCATTATCCTCCCCCCAAAAGCCCCCAAGCCCATTACAGGTGGGTGTGAATTCTCATCACTGGAGAGTTATTTCCCTACAGGACAAAAGGACCCCTAGTCTTGGTCACATCTTGGACTTTTCTAGGGTGCAGCGGTAGGTGTCAGAGCAGCCTGGGGGCCTGGTTATATCTCCCTGCGCACGGCCTCTTTCTAGGGAGACAAAGAGGGCTGGGAGGAAGGCACAAGATGAGGACGACCAGGTCATTGGGGCGACAAAGGAAGCAGGAGTCTGAGTCAGTAGGAACGATCTGGGCCTCCTGTCTCCAGGGCAGGTCCTCTGTGCAGCTCCCACCTCTGTTCCCTCTGTATTGTCTACCTTCTTCTCAGCCTTATTTCCATTTCCTTGTAATAAGGCTTTTGAAAAGCCCATGTGTCGCAACTAGGCTGGGGTAGGGGGTGGGGAGGAAGAGAGGCTTTGTAGCCCTGAAACAGGAAGATGGCATCAACGTTATGCAGTCCGGGATAGAGACAGGCAGGAGCTGGCAAAAGTTCGTTCATTCATTCATTCATTCATTCATTCATTCATTCATTCATTCATTCATTCTATGTTTCCTCCATGTCTTACTTCCTATCTCCCCAGTCATGGATGCCCTCCATGTGCCATTGGGTCCACAAGCACGAGAAACACACACAGGGTCCCTGCCTTCGTGGGCTGAAACACAGAAGCTGATTAAAGAATTGTGCAAATCCACAGCTACGCACTGTGATACGTGCCCGCGGGTGAGTGTGGGAATATCAAGGCTGGTGGAGGCAGAGCTCCCATCCTCTGGGAGTCAGAGGGAAGAGGCACTGAGCTGACACCCCAGGGCCAAACGTGAATTACCCAAGCTGAGCGATAGGGGGCGCCGGGCACTCAACAGGGAGATGTCACCCTGGGAGGAAGCCTGGAGTCTAGTGGGGAAAATGGTGTTTGTGAAAGTGAAAGAAAGCCAAGGTTTCTGAAGATAAGTGAGTCAGGCCGTGTGGGGACACACAGATGCAGACAAAGAGATCTGTGGGTCTCATTTTATCTGAAGATAAATCGTGAGAGGACTCTAGAGAACATAATATTTTGCCTGAAAATAAAAAATTATGTATGAAAAATGAAATTTTTAAATGTAGACTCACCATTTTGCATGTGAATCATCTGGCCCAGGCAGAGCGCTGGAAGAGAAGCTCAATGAGGAAAACGCCCAGCCCCTGGTTTCCTCACAGGGCTGCAGACAAGGGGCATTTGATGGAGCCGGATGTGAGCCCCCGTAGCTTCCAAACCACCCTCCTCAACATCGTATCTAAGCACAGTCTTTCTCCTTGCCCTGAAAGTCTCAAGATAAACCCCCAGTCTCCTCTTCCAAGCAGGTCCTCCTCCCCAGTCCTTCTTCCAGTCTGAAAAAGTCCCCACACCCAGAAACCAGCATCTAGGGCTGAACCTTCCATGGTCAGACTTAGGTCTGGGACACAGCTGAGGGGGCAGACCCACGGAGGGGACCACTTTGCTCCCCTAGGGTCCCAGAGTCTCCTGGACTGGACTGAGAACTGAACAAGGACACAGACCCTTCCCCAAGTCCCACCCCCTCTGTCCCTGGAAAGCGGCCCCTCCATTCCAGACTCACCCAGGCCCAGGATGGTGGTGGGGTGAGGGGCCATGGCCACCCCTGCTGCCTGTGCCGTCCTGGAGCCAGTGGGTGCAAGGACGGAGCCTGCAGCTGACAGAAGAGGACAGGATGTGTTGGCCAGGGGCTGTCTTGGGGTTTCTACGTCAACTACCTCACCCAAAGGGGAAGCACACTCTCCCATCCTGTCTACTCTTCCTGCTGATGAGACAGAGGAGGACCTTGGCTACCATTTCTTTCCTCCATGCTCAAGTGAGGCCGATCTCATCTCTAATGAACCCCCTGGGTGTGGACCTCATTGCCATCTACTGGGCAAGGAAGAGCGTGGGTTTGTGCCACAAAGTGACTTTACCATCAGTCCCAACCCTGCAAACTAACCATCTGCTCTTGGGCATGGCGATGCTACTTTATGCCAACCTGTCCTCATATTAAAATGGAAGTCTAAATGCTCCCTCCAAGATTTAATGTTATGTTACATGTTAAATTCCCAGCAAGGTACTGAGTGCACTAAAAATATCCTACTAACACGGGTTCTTTCCCCACCTTCTCCCAGTGGCATTAGAAGCAGAGGAATAGGGTGGCCCATCAGCATGTGCAGAATCCTAAGGGCATTGATCAGTCTGGAGAGAGACCTTGGGACCTGGCCCCAGGTTTGGGGCCAATGGGGCACCCAGCTGGGTGCTGGGATAAAAGTCCAGACCAGGGAGGGTGATGGCGTTTGTGCATTACAGAGCTACAATGACAATAACATTGCAATATAAATGCATCAAGTCAATACGTTGTACACCTTAAACTTACACAATGTTCTATGTCAATCATATCTCAATTTTAAAAAAAGGTGATTTGGCATCAGAATAGTTGAAATATTGCAGAGATACTCTGGCATGGTCACTCCATGTTGACCAGTCCTCCTTCTGGTATGTGATGGGCCTGCCCTTGACTCTCGTGGGTAGACTGGGTTCTTGAGCTGGACCCTGGCCCCATCTGCATGTTACAGCCCTGGGTCTTGCCCTCATTACATGGAGTAACTGATGAGATCTCAAAGTCCCCTGTTTCTGAGCATCCCCAGCTTGGCTCAGCCAAACGGGAGTGTCTGCAGTGTGGTCTACAGGACAGAATCTGACTGGGCCTAGAATGCCCAGGGATCTCTGCTTTGGGTGTTTCCAGTTTAACTGCAAAGCCCTCCCTAAGCTGTCTGTGTTAGCCCACGCCTCTGTCTCCACTCCTCCTGCTAGAAGACCTTGGTGTTCAGCCCAGAACGCAACCTAGGGCAGGGTTGGACTCACCTACTTGCATCTGGATCCTTTGGTCTTGGTGGAACCCTGGAAGGAAGCCTTCATGACCGGTGATGCCCCTTCATCTGGATCCTGTCATCTTAGCTGTAACCCTTGGCAGCCTGGCCTGGGCTTGGACAGTGGATGTTCTTGGCTTTCCACAGGCTCCCACCCTCAGCTCTGGGTTGTGGAAGGCCATGTCAACAGGACAGGATTTTACACGATAATCCTCTCCTCTCATCCCTTTCTGGACTCACTGAGACAAACACACAGGCAATGAACATGGGAGACACAAAAGGCTTCGGCTACACCCAAAGAAGGAGCCAATCCAAACTAGAAAGCGCGTGCTAACACATTGCAGTTTAAATAACAACCATACATAAAAGCGAGCCGTTTTCCTCCCAGTCTGTATAGGTCTCTGATCTTCCCCAGATTGGAGCAGAGAAGGGAGCACAGCTTCCTGACATTTTTCTACAGGAGACCAAGGCCGTGTTAGGCAACCCCATCACCTAATTAGTGCCCAGCACGAATGCATTGTGCCCCGAGCCTCAGATCCCAAATGCTCACATTGTGGTTTTACCAAACTCACATCGAAGCTCAAATATTTTTACTTTCCTTAACTACAAGTGTTTATTATTATAATACACAATATTCCTCTACCAATTAAATATGCAAATATTTTATTCTTGTAAAATAAGAGGAAACATTTGAAACACACAAATTCAAATGATTACTCCCACTAGAAGTTTGACTCAGTGTCACTTATAAAGATATTAATCTTCCTTATGGAGCTCAGTGAAGTACTGAATGCACCTTAGAATTCCATAATGCATGGTGTCTCCTTTTTAACTTTAGGTAAATGGAATAATACTAAACACGTAGTTTTTAATCATCTTATTTATTCATCATCACATTTGAAGATGGGTGTACATGACCATGTGGAATTTTAATTTGTGCATTTTCACTGACAAAAAATATTTGACTTTTTAACATAGAACAGCGAGTTCTCTCTCGTCTTTTTTGGTGCATGTAACTTTGTCATGGTCTGTGGCTCACATCCATAAGTCTCTTGTCAATGTCCTGTGAGTGATGCTTATGTACATGTTTTCTCTATGGCATGGACTCGAAGATGTCGCTGTGTGTCTCTCACTTTAACCAGAAAAGTGTAATCCACTCTCTACATTGATGAGCGTGTAGTCTGCCCTCCCACCAGTAATGCACTCGAGTTCTATGGGCTCACTGTTCCCTCTCACCACTGACATGAGGGTTTCTCATTTGCATCTCATCTGCATGTGCTGGGATTGTGGTTTTGTGTTTTCACTGAAAGAGCGCCACGAAACTGAAGTGGAAATGATCATTACCCATAAAATGCAAGGCGATTCAGGTGCACTTTGGGGTTCTCAGAGCAGAACTAATGGTGTCCAACATTGGCTCGCATTGTTTTGTGCAAGTCAGTTCTGGGCATCACTCCCCTAGTTTGCATCAGGACCACACATGGACGCCGTGAAGATGGCCATGAACCGAGCAAGTGGCACAGCCATGAACCGGTGTCTGTTTTTGCATCTACACATTGTGTTTATTTACAAACTACAGTTGACATTCAATATTATTTTATTAGTTTCAGGTGTACAGCATAGTGGTTAGACATTTATATAATTTACAAAAGGATCCTCCCAAATTTACAAAACGATCCCCACCAGGCACCATATGTAGTCATCACAATATTGGTGACTGTATTCTCTGGACTGCACAAGGATCAGTGTTTTTAACTGGGTTTCTCAGAGGCAGTACAGACCAGGTGATCCCTTCAAACAGCAATGTCTCAATTCCAAGTGGAGACATTTCTGAAGAAACTATACAGGTAGCATCTGAGGAAAATGACAGGCTTGGAGTTCAGAGAGAATGTTAGGACACCATTTTGGATCTCTCTCTCTCGGGCTAGCTCTTTGTTATGCCAACTTACAGATTTATTAAAATAGACTGCATGCTCTGAACTGAAGACTTGGAGTGGCAAGATAATCCAATGAGGAAGCAGAGGGACCTGGCAGAGTAGAGACAGGGCTCATTAAGGGACCGTGTCACAGATGACAGGAGAACCAGGGCATCGGGGAGCACAGACACAGAAGGGAAACTCATGTCTCCCCAAGTGCTCACTCACACTCTCATTTCATGATTCTCGGGAACACCTGACACCATCAGTCCATCACAAAACACGTCAGACCCCAAGAGTGGTTCAGTGGGAGAAATCCTCAGTCATGGGACTGGGCTCTGAGGGTCATGTCCTGTCAATGAAATGCAGGTGCCTTGGGACATCCAGGGGATCTGGGGTGATTTTGGTCTGCGCTCACCTCTGTGTCCACAGTTCCCAGCCTCCCACCCCCAGAATACACAGTGGGGAATCTCATCCGGATGGGCAATGGCTAGCTTTTGTCTCTTTCTAATCATTTTGTTTAGGCCCTTAATTTTCCCATTTGACCTTGATATGTAACATTTGCGTCACCAGTAGGTAAAAATATGTGTTGATATAAAAGATTCACTTTATCATTTACGTAAAAAAAGTTATGTCTTCATTTGGGGTTTTCTTCTCTCAACCATTGGTTATGTAGAAGTGTATTGCTCTATTCCTAAAAATGTAGAGCTCATAATTATCTTAATCTGCAGAATTAGCTCACTCCTAAGGTCTTGGGATATCCTGTTTGCTTTCACAAGGTCCCCAGGCTTGGGGTCACGAGGTATGTCTCCATGGAGGCAGGTCCTGTGCCTTCCACAGTCCCTGCAGGCCCCTCCCTGGAGTGGGGTCTGGCCCTTCCCGGGCTAGTGGATGGCCAGAGCAGCGTACACGCTGGGCTCATCTGAGGTCTCCGCTGATGGAGAGGAAGGGGGTGCACTTGTCCCCCGTCTGAGCGTCAAGCGGTTCAGCTGGGCATAGGTCACATCCTGGGGGGCATCAGATGGAGTATCCTGGAGGGGTGAGACTGAGAGTCAGGTGCATGACTGGACTGGGGAGAAGCCGGGGCTCTGGGAGCAGAAAAGGTCCACCCGACTGTCCATCTGCCTGTCCTCTCCTACTTGTCTGGCATTTGTGTCAGCAATTCCTCTGACAGATCAGAAGGCACAGTGGCCACCCCCACCCCCGCCTGAGCCCTGAGAGGTTCAGCTGGGTGTACATTACTCCCTGGGGGTCTTTGTTGTCGGGCCTCTGCTCAGCGGAGACAGTGAGGGGGTGAAACTCTTCTCTTTGCTTTCACTTATCCCTCTTTAGTTAAGTTTCTGCCCAGAAGCCAGAGAGATGACTTTAAAACATCCATCAGCTCATGTGACTCGCTTACTCAGATGCGTCTTCATTCTTGTTTACATTAGCTAGTCAGTGACAGAGCCTTGCAAAGATAGATCCCTAGTTAGTATTTGACTCACTGAATAAGTAAATGAACTAATAAGGGGAAACTAGCTTTGATTCATCACTTCACCCAACAGACACATACAAGTATGTCCACATACACGTGTATAGTATATGTATATTGTATATATAGGGGATATATAGATATATAATATATATGCTGTATAGATACATATATATTATTTACATATATGCTGTATGTTGTGTACATCTATTTATCTATAGAGAGAGACATAGAAAAAGATGGAGAGACAGGGCACTTTCCAGGGGTCAAAGAAGACAGATAAGGGCCCTGTGCCCAAGGAATTGATAGCCTCTGGGTTGGGAACAGTTCATAAACAGGGAAACAGATCATTTGGGTTGGTGATAAGTGTTTGGGAGAAAATGAAATAGCGATACCATAAAGAGTGACTGAAGGAAGTACTTTAGTTACGATAATGTCCCTCCACTCAGAAGAGCGGACACGTTTGGCCAGGCGAGTGTTTGTTGGTGGGGCCGACCTGTGACGTGCAGGGTGTTTAGCAGCATCCCTGGCCACTGGGTGCCATTGGCACCTCTCCCTGCTGTGACAAACAAAATGTCTCTTGACATCACTGTGGGGACAAGGGAAAGGAAAGAATTGAGAAAGACTTCTGGATTTTTTGGAATTAGTGAACATTGTGGGAGAAACAACTCTTTGGGGGGATTTAAGAGTTGCATGTGAGATGTTACAGTGCCTGCTGGATGGACAATAGAGACGGCTCACAGGTAGCTGGACATACGAGGCTGGTGCTCAGGCAACAGGTCAGGGCTGCAAATAATTGTGGATTCATGAGCATAGAGAGGGCCTTGCTACACCTGGGGGTAATTATATTTGACAACAGAAAATACAGTGTTTTCTCACGGTGAGGTTAGCTGGGTGGACTTCCTGTGCGGTAGGAGCCAAATGCTAATTGCTGCACCCAAGGTACCTTATTGTGCGGCTCCACTGCGTCTAAATCCATGGGACCAGAGGCAGGAGCATAAACAGAGGAAAAGGAAGGCAGGGGATCCACGTGCCTCGATGGGCTAGTCCATAGGGGCCTTTGTGTGAACAAGAGAAGGCACACCACTCAGACCCCACCGGTAGTGTCTCAAACCCTACGAGTCTTACTGTGCAGGGCACAAGCTACACAACTCTCCATGGCAGCACTATCAGTACAAGTACAACAATTAAAAGGACCCAAGTAGATAATAACCAATTAAATCCATGTGTTGCATTTGGGGAGTTTTGGGGGAAGGGGTTTCCTATGCCATGAAGCAATATTCAGTGAAACTAATCCCCCAGCATAAGATTTCAATAAACTTGATGAAAATACACACACACACACACACACACACACACACACACACACACATATATATATCCAAGTAGGGGAACCAAGAAGGAGGGGCCCACGTGGTATCAGTAAAACCTGCTGAGAAGTGGTCTCCTAGCGGCCTGAATGTATCCTCTTTCAGGAGGAAAGGCAAGGTCAGAGGCTGCTGAGAGTTGAGTGACAGGAGGAGAGAGAAGCGTCCTATGGTTATAGCTTATTAACAAGCCTGTGCAGGGTCCCCGGACAGGGCAGGATTCTTACCCAACTGTCCATCTCTTTGTCCTCCTCAGGCTGGGGATCTCTTATGGGAGCATCTGGAGAACAAGAAGATTATCTCATGCCAAGATTGCTGCAATCCTGCTATCCCACACAGCCCTTCCATCTTAGGTGGGGAGACTGAGGCCCATCAAGGTGCAGGAATGTGCCTAGCATCACACAGCTGTGGAAATTTTCATGTTGCCTCAGCCCTAAGCCCAGAACCCCTCCCAACCACTCATTGCCCCTGTCTCCCAGCAGGCCCTCACCTCCTTCCCTATTACACTGCTTCTCCTCCTGGACACAAGCCGTGGAGCTGGACCTGGAACTGAGGGGAGGAACACAAGGGCATTAGGCAGTGGTGATAGAGCCACAGGTGGGGGAGGGAGGCCGGGGGGGTGTCTCTGGGGAGAGGTTACCTTTTCTGCAGTGCTCTGGCCTGAGCTTCAGGGTGTGAAACACCTGCACAAAGTTAGAGACAAGCTTCTAAAATACCCCAGAACATAGCCTTCAGGGCTGCATTAAGATCTCAGAGACTCTGATCCCCACCCCGGTCCATTTGGAATTCAATGTAAACAAGACTAAACGGTAACACACAAAATTTGCATGGATGATTTCAATAAATTTTTATGAAACTGAAAGAAAAATTTTAAAAGTCTAAGTCTGTCCTTATTAAACCTCTTTATTCTAATAGAGGATGGTACTTAAAAGCCAAGATCGGTGATGGGTGTGCTTATTTCTACCGGGCTGTCACTGTGTGTAGTGGATGTAGCTGGGACACACAGTACAAACACTTACCTGTAACCATTTCTATGTCAATTGATATATACACATTTATTTTTTTAATGAGGTTCTACTGACATTTCTAATTCCAATAGAACACCTCACTTCTTTCTTGCCAACTGCCTTTGCACATTTATAAATCCTTCACAGACATTTATCCCCAAGATATTTACATATTTTCTCAAAGCAACTAAACTCCCAACCACTTCCACATCTTCCCCCCCCTCCCCACCCTGCCCACTCCCCACTGCCCTTGACAATGACACCTTCACGTGGCACCCCTCCCCATCACCAGCGTGGCCCTTCAGGTGCTTGGTACACCCCTGCTACCTCCATGTGGGACCCTGCCCCTCGATGCTACACTTCCATGGGAATCCCACATCTCCACCCCAAGATTTGAGGTGCAAGTTGGGATGGAAAGAGTTTCCTAGAAATTTTGATTTTTTAATTAGGAGAATTTTCAAAAGTGAACATATTTTTTCTATCTTTTTGGTGCCATATTTTGGCTGGTGCCCTAGGAGGCCACTTCATGTGTCTTTAGAAGAAGGTCTCACCTGTCAGTTAGACCAGGTCTCCCCATCTACTCACCTGACTTGCTGCATTTGTGCTGGTGCTTGAGGAGGAAGAGGAAGAGGAGGAGGAAGAGCAGCAGGAGAAAGGTCACCGAAACCCCGATCAGAACTTTCTGGTACATTTGAAGACCTTGGACAAGTGATGTCATGAATGAACCAATGATGCCATTTAACTGAGCACCTACTGTGTGCCAGGCATGTTCTGGGGTCAGTGAATTCATCATTTCTAAACCTCACAACAATCAAGCAACATGGGAATGCCAACCCCACCTCCAAACATTTCACAGGTGAGGAAACTGAGGCTCAGAGATAAATCTGATGACCTAGGTCACCCAGCCTGGAAGTGGCAGAGCTGGGATTTGAACTCAGGACTGTGCTCTCCTCATGCTGCTCCACTGGGCAGACACCAGCTTCATGCTTTGGTGGCTCTTTCTCTGACTGTAATGGCCTGTTCCCTGGTCCCTGTGTGCTCCAGCTCTCTCCTGTAGCTAGAGCTGAATGCACTTCTGCACTGTCACTCCCACTCAGCAACCCATCAGAGACTTTGGGGGATGTAAATAGGACCACTCAGAGCCGCGGCCTGTGTGGGATGGACTGTGACATCCCCAAACCTCATGTCTTGCCAGGATCTATCCTCAGTCCTGTTGACCTCACACTCCCACATGGGACCTGCTTGGACTTTTCCATGTGCATATCTGGGAGGGGACACAAGGATGGATCTGCCATTTCTCGAGCACTAGGTGGGCCCACCCTATGCTGAGGGCTTCCGCTTCTGGGGTCTCACCTAAATCTTTCAGCAAACCTGTGAGGGAGGTGGTAGGGCACACATTCCACAGACAATGAAACTGGGACTCAGAGAGAGAATGTGGCCTGTCAATGGTCCCACAGCAGGAAATCAGCAGAGCTGGGATTTAATATCCTGTACAGCCTGGTCTCCCAGCCCTTGTTTATTTTTGTTTGATTTTGATGTTCCTCCTTCGATAAGAACAGGCTGAGCACCAGAGGGCTGACAGGAAAGTGCTCAGGACATCACCTGTGTCATTGCTCTGATCTTCCCTGTCACCTCAAACACCCAACGTTGCCCGTTCTTCACTTCTGCACACCTGAGGTGGTGTCCTGCATGGACAGGACTGAGATGTCCTTTGAGATATACTGCACTACACAGGGAGAAATGAGACCCAGATAAGAAGGGACCTGTGCAACATCACCACCTCTGGGAGCAGTGAGACCCACTCTGCCCGTGGATCCAGCCCCATATATCTCCCTCTCCCTTGACCGCCCCACCCATCGTCTGTCAGCCTCAAAGCCCCTGGACTCTTCTGGTGCCGCCTGCCCTGGGTCTCTCCCCAACTCGCAGCCGCCCAGGAGACAACCCGGTCCTTGAATATCTGAGGGACATCATATCCTCTGAGAGACTCAGAACTAACCTGGGGTGGTCTGTGCTCACTCTGAGTAACGGGAACCCAGGGACTCGCCAGCTATGGAGGTGGGTCCAGTGAATGAAGGATTGGGGTCCCCTGAAGGTCCTGGGCAAAGGACAAGAGAAGGATGAGAGCCTGGTGCTCCCCACAGAGACGCTGTATTTGTTCCCACTCTTCTGCCCTGTGGCCTCCACAAGGCCCTCACTCTAAGACCTGGAGAATTCTGGTGACAGGTGTGTGGAAGGGGCAGGAGTGGGAGGGCCCCGTTGTTCTCCATCCCTCTCAGGGGCAGATTCCTATTGGGGTGACCCTCCCTTAGAACCCCCTCACTCCCTTCCTAGATGGGGGCTGTCCTGGGTAGGGTCCTGAGCTGACCACACAAACATGAAGAAAACAGGTTTGGGCTCCTCACCTGAGACCAGGAGCTCCAGAGTGTCACTAGGGTGTGACCACACCTGGAGGGTGTTCCTGTAAGAGCCATAGCATCTGAACAACCACCTGTGGCTGGGGGTCACGGGGCCCACAGGGAACAGGGCCTGGAAATCCCCACTGGAGTGTCGCTGTGAGTCCAGTGTCCAGGGGGGCCCATGTTCTCCTTCCTTAGTCAGAATGAACCTGCCAAATCCCTTCTTTGAGCCACACAGGAGGGTCACGTTCCCTCCTGAGGTCACAACAGGGTTCGGCAAGGCTGAGATGTAGGGTTTGCTGTAGAATCCTAGAAGAAGAGGAGGCAGAGTGTTAAATGGGGCTCTTACCTCCCTCATATCCCCTAGGGCTGGGCTGTGAGGAGACACCCTGAGAACAGACCCCCTTCCTAAGGGCAGAGGCTGAGACTGGGACCCTGAGTGTCCTCTCACCTGTCACCACCAGCTCCAGGGGGTCACTGCGCTCTGACCAGCTGGTGGAGCTGAGATAGTAACAGCGATATGTCCCTGCAATGTGCTCTGTCATACGTGTGATGGAGAACGTGGCCTTGTCCCCGGGCTCCAGTGGCTTCTGTCTGTCCCAGGGCTCTGTGCTTCCCTCTTTATCCACACGGAACTCCTGGCCCTTCTGGGCCCCCTGACAACAGATGGTCACAGGGCTCCCCCAGGGGATGACAGAGCCTGGCTCAGCCCAGATGGTGGGCTTGGGGAGGGTCCCTGGAAGGAATGAGAAGCTGGTTAGAGACACTCCCCACTCCCACTTCCCAGCTCTCCACCCCAAACCTCCCAGACACTCCCCATCTGTCAACCCAGATCTGTTCTCCATCTCCAGCTGCCCATGGGATGGCCCCTTGTCCCCAGTGAAGAGATGGGAACGGGGACACCTGGGGACAGACTTACCTGCCTGTACTCGGGTCCTCGGCCCCACACTCAATCCTGCAAGAGAGACCCTGTGAGAGATTTGCCCTGAGACTTGAGCAGAGCCCTCCTCCCCATGAGCCTCCTGAGCCCTGGGGCCTCCTGACTGACCAGGGTCTGGTTGTGGGTGGGGTCCCTCCCAGACAAGGGCTTCCCTCCCCCTTGTCAATCTCACCAAGGTAAAGCAGGGCTGTGAGGGTGGGGATCATGGCCTCTCCTTCCTCTGGTCTGGGCTGTGCAGATGGAGGAAAGCACAGAGCCCTCAGGACAGACAGATGCACAGGGTGTGGTCACTCAGAGGCTGTCCCTCCCTCTCGTGAGGTTGTCATTGCAGCAGCTGCACAGAAAGAGGAACAACCCCTCCTCAGAAGCCTTTTATCATTTCTAGGATGGAATAGCAAATAGACCTAGTGAGTTCCTGAGACACCTCTCCCAGGTGAGGTGACCCAGGGCACGTCCCTTTCCGGTTATAGCCTCTCCCATGGGGTCTCCTTCATCCTCAGCTTGTCCACCAGCACCTCCCTGTGGGGTCTTCACCATGGACTATGGTCACCCAGGCCGTTCCTGCTGCGGAGCTCAGTTCAGCAGAGACACACATTTAACATCTCACTGTGCAGTTCAGGGAGCATCACTGTGACAATGAGCACAAAGGGAAACACAGGGAGATAATGGGAGGAAACGTGACCTTTCTTCTGGCCCAGAGTGTGGTTTTCTTTCTATTGCAGCCCCCGTCATGGACTTCTCCCTTCTCTCAGTGACGGCATGTACCCTGCCTTCCTGGAACAAACCCCTGAGTCATTCCTGCTCCTCAGTGCCCCTTGTTCCTTGGCAGAGCTGTGCCCTCATCCTGTGGTCCCACAGGTAAGGTTTAGGGGACTTATATTTGGCTTAGAGTTTTAATTTTTAAGAGAAAGATGACCTTTATGTCAGTACTTATCTATCACCCACTGCCTGTGTGACCTGGACAATAACACATTATCTACCTCATTGTCTGTTTCCTTGCTTGGATCACATCGTCATAAATCCCACTCCTCAGCAACTCCAGGTGTCACTGGTTCCTGGTTCATGACAGGGGATTAATCACTGTTGACTTTTAGACCAAGTCATTGTGTCAGACTTCAGTCAAGATAGATGTTCGTTGTGTTCACTCCAGAGCCCTTGTCTGCTTCAAATACCAATAAGTGCTACTCAGTCTTTCTGAAATATGTAGAAATAATCATTTGCAGTAAAAGAGAAAAGAAATTTCCCCAAATAGACAGGAGACCACAAGAAAGAATAGAGAACAAAGCTGAGTAGCTGCCTGTACCCGGGACCATCAAAGGGCCATAGAATGGAGGTTTCCAGCCGTGTGGACACAGAGAGGAAACTCAGATCCTCACAGGAAAGGAGGGTCAGGGCTCAAGTGAAGGTTGGAAGCTGTGGTATCCCCTACCTAGTGTTTGTGGGTGGGCACAGGAATATCTCTGCTCACTCATCCAGGCCCATGGTCAGCACTGAGTCACCTTCCTGTGAGTGTGTGTGGAACAGATTCATTGCGACTTCTGCTGACACGTGAGCACGAGGCCAGCAGTGACACATCCCTGTCTAGCCCTGAGCAGGCGCTAAGTCTGAGAGAGTGGACACCACAGAGCAGGAGAAGCTGCAATTTTCCTTCCTGTGCAGCCTGACTCCCAGGGCAGCCCTGGAAGAAACGTTTCTTGGAAGATCATCTGTGTGGGAGGAGTGCCGTCCAACAAGAATGGACAAGAGAGAGTAATCCTAAGAATGACAAACAGGGCTATGGACAACAAGCTGCTGATAATGGGGATTATCATGTGCAACGAAATATAATCAATAGGAAGATATGAGAGTTACTTAGAATTAACCATGTTTAAATATCTGGAAAAATACATGAGGGTACTGAATTTTTGAGACAATACTATGGATTAAATTACAGAAAAGTAGGCAGTTATTGAAATGATTTAGAAATATCAGAGATGAAAAATCGAATACAATGAACACAGTAAAAATGCATTCCAAAAATAAAAATAAATAAAAATAAAAATGCATTCCAAGAGATTCCAATATGAGTAGATAAACAGTGTGCCTGTATCTTTCCATGAACACGTTAAAATTAAAACTAAATTATAAAACAATCAATCTGGAGAACTATCTGAAGTCTAGCTGAACAGAAGTCCTACAATGAAAAATATAAATAAGAAGCCACATAAAAATGGTGTCGTGAGGTGAGCTTCTTGAAATTTACAACAAATTGAACAACTATAACTGCACAAAGGACTCCCTCACAGCAGACAGGCAAGACGAAGAGACCCACTACTGAATTCACCTACAGGTGGGCAAATTGCACGAGTCGGGCAGGAGGGAAGGACAAAGAGCAGAGATTGGGCGCGTGGGCACAGGACGCAGACCTAGCTCAGTGCTCTGTGCTTGCTGCATTCTGGAACTACCCCAGCTGTGGGAGAGGGAAGAATTCAGAATGGTAGTGTAGTGCTCCACTTATGGCCCACAGGGCTGAAAGGGCAGCATATAACACAGCTGAACCCAACACTTATGGCAGAGACCTCAGAGAAAAACTGAGGGAAGAAGGCTGAAAATGGTGGTTTAAGCCCTCACTGCCGAGCAGAGAACGGAAGCCTTAGGCACTGAGCCTAGCCAACCTCTTCCTACCCTCCCAGAGCTCGCCCCGCCCCCACCTACCCAGTGCTAGAAGCAGAACAGTAGCAGTGTCAGATCAAAAGAACAGAATATTTCCAGTTCTGAGAACTGTGGTCCGCAGACAAGGACTCATAGCCCAACTAGTTCCGGCAAAGGGGAGGGAGCTGTGGAAGCAGGACTGGCTGTGGTGGTGGTCGCTGCCATTGCTCTGGGCCACGTTTCACAACACACCATGCCCCTGGCCCCACCTATCTGGGCGAATCCCTGCAGGAATAGACAGAGCTGCTGAAACACATTGTCTCTGAATCTGGTGCAGGAAGAGCTTTGGAACTTCAGAATCTCTCCACATTACACCCAGGAGGTGGTGCCCTATGACCCAGGCGAACGTCACGGAGGAGAAGCCCTCCTTCCAGGGAATCACCCCTTTGTGTGAGAAGCTGGAATAGTGCAGAGAAAACATAACATGAGAGAGAATAAAAGGCTGTAATCAGAGAGAAAATAAAACATTCCCCAACACGTACTGGAAAACAAAAGAAAGATCTCTTCCGAAAAATACCTTAACATAATAAAGGCCATATATGACAAAACCTCAGCTAATCTCATAATTAACGGTGAAAAACTGAAGCCCTTTGCTCTACATTCAGGAGCACGATAAGGCTGTCCCCTATCACCTCTGCTTTTCAACATAGTGTTGGAAGCCCTCGCCAGAGCAATCAGGCAAAAGAAAGAAATAAACGGCATCCAAATTGGGAATGAAGAAGTCAATTTGTCACTCTTTGCAGGTGACATGATGCTGTATATAGAAAACCCTAAAGACTCCAGCAAAAAGCTATGAGAAACAATCAAGAATACAGTAAAGTTGCTGGCTACAAAATCAACGTACAAAAGTCCATTGCATTCCTATATACTAACAATGAAATCTCAGAAAAAGAAATAAAAAACAATTCCTTTTGTAATTGCAGCAAAAAGAATAAAATACCTAGGAATAAACTTAACCAAGGATGTGAAAGACCTATATGCTGAAAAATACAAGATATTTTTAAAAGAAATTGAAGAAGACAGAAAGAAATGGAAAGACATTCCATGCTCATGGATTGGAAGAATCAACATAGTTAAAATGGCCATATTACCCAGGGCAATATACAGATTTAATGCAATTCCCATCGAAATCCCAATGGCATTTTTTAAAGAAATAGAACAAAAAATCATCAGATTTGTTTGGAAGCACAAAAGACCCCGAATAGCCAAAACAATCTTAAGAAAAAAGAACAATGTTGGAGGTAACACACTCCCTGACTTTAGCTTGTACTACAGGGCTATAATAATCAAAACACCATGGTATTGGCAGAAAAACAGACACATAGACCAATGGAATAGAATTGAGAACCCAGAAAAATAGACCTCCATAAATATGGACAGATAATTTTTGACAAAGAAACAAAAAACATGCAATGGAGGAAAGACAGCCTCTTCAATAAATGGTGCTGGGAGAACTGGATAGCCACGTGCAAAAGAATGAAACTGAACTGCTATTTGTCACCATGTACCAAAATTAATTCAAAATGGATCAAATACTTAAGCATAAGACCTGAAACAATAAACTGCATGGAAGAAAACATAGGTACTAAACTTATGGACCTTGGGTTCAAAGATCATTTTATGAATTTGACTCCAAAGGAAAGGGAAGTAAAAGCTAAAATAAACAAATGGGACTATATGAAACTTAAAAGCTTCTGCACAGCAAAAGAAACCATCGACAAAATAAAGAGGCCACCAACTGAATGGGAGAAGGTTTTTGCAAACAGTGCCTCCGATAAGGGGCTAATATCCAAAATATAAAAGGAACTCATGCAACTCAACAACAAAAAAACAAACAACCCAATTGAAAAATGGGCAGACGACCTGAATAGACATTTCTTCAAAGAGCACATACAAATGGCAAATAGACATATGAAAAAATGCTCAACATCACTAATTATAGAAGAAATGCAAATAAAAACCACAATGAGATATCACCTCACTCCAGTTACAATGGCTATCATCAACAAGACAAATAGTAACAAGTGTTGGAGAGGCTGGGGAGAAAAAGGAACCCTCATACACTGTTGGTGGGAATGCAGATTGATGCAGCCGCTATGGAAGGCAGTGTGGAGGTTCCTCAAAAAGTTACGAATAGAATTACCATATGACCCAGCAATCCCTCTCCTGGGTATCTACCCCAAAAATCTGGAAATATTTATCCATAGAGACATGTGAACGCAAATGTTCATTGCAGCTTTATTTACAGTGGCCAAGACATGGAAACAACCAAAATGTCCTTTGATAGATGAATGGATAAAGAAGTTGTGGTGTATATACACAATGGAATAGTATTCAGTGGTAAGAAAAGATGAAATAGTGCCATTGGTGACAACATGGATGGATCTTGAGATTATAATGCTAAGCAAAATAAGTCAGACAGAAAAAGTAGAGAACCATATGATTTCACTGATATGTGGTATGTAAAACTGAAAACAAAAATAGTACAAGACAAAAAATGAAGAAACAAAAACTCACAGACATAGACAATAGTTAGAGGGTAAGGGGAAGGGCTCTAGAGAGGGTAAATGGGGCCTAATATATGGTGATGGAAAGAGAACTGATTCTGGGTGGTGAATACACAATGTGAGATATAGATAATATATTACAGAATTGTACACCTGAAATCTATGTAAGTATACTAACAATTGTCACCCCAATAAACTTTAATAAAAAAAAAAAGAGGAAGCCAAGTCGAGACTGGTAGGAGGGGCAGGAGAATGGCTGAGCCTGAGCTCCCTGGTCATTTCAGCTGTTTCTGGCCCCTCACCTCCTGCAGCATCCACACCTGGCCTCTTTCTCTCCACCGCTCAGTATACATGACGCCGTCTGGACTCCCAGAATAGCAGACAGGGAGACGTGGGAGCACAGGGATGGCACTCTCTCTGCTTCCACTTGGTTGAGGGTCTGGACACCCCTCAGAACATCCCACGCCACCTGTTAAATTAGCACCAAGCAGCTGGTCCCTGGTCCATGGGCAAACAGGACGGGTGGCAGCCACCTCACCAGGCCACAGGGTCAGAGGGTCCTGGAGGCTGACCCCACCTAGCAGGATACTGTACCCACAGTGCCCCAGGTCAGTCACAGGGTCAGGATAAACTACGCAGAAACCCCCCAGGCCTGGACGATGAGGGCCACGATGGACACTGTGCACTGACCCAAGGTATGCCTGAGTTACAGCAGGATGAGTAAAAAAGGGAGAGAAGATACTCAGTGTTAAAGGAAGAAGTTCCCCTCCCACCATCCCTCCATGAGGGGTGTCACCCTCCTCACTGAACCCTGACTCCAGGAGACATCTCAGGGGCTGACCACATACAGGGAAGGGCAGCCGCAGCCCAAAGGGGCCTGAAAGCACTGTCCTACCCTGGTCAGATGGCCCTGGACCATGCGACTTGACCAATTAAGGGTGGACCACACCGCAGGGGACATGTGGCCTAGGCCTCCCACCAAATGGAAAGGAGGGTTTAACACCATCCCGAGCAAAAGGACACATGTTCCCTTGAAGGGGGTCTGTCCCCACCTGATCTCTGGAAGTCCACTCCACACCCAGCCTAGCAGGGCCAGCTCCCTGCCCACCCGATGCTGGGCTGAGTGTCCAGGCCATCATGGTGTCCAGATGGGGCCAGGACACCAGGGCCCTGAGCCTGGTGTGAAGGCCGAGGGACACGTGTGCAGACGGGCAGGGGACCCAGAGGGCTGGGGGTCCCCAGGAGGGCAGGGAGCCTGTGGATAGAGGACACAGCTAGGGACAGTGTCCAGGGACCTGGCACAAACCTGAGGGCAGAGTGGGGACTTCCTCACCTGTCAGCACCAGTTCCAGGGACTCACTGAGCTCAGACCAGCGGGACCCTTTCCTATAGACACAGCGATAAGGCCCAGCAGTGACGTCACTCACTGCACGGATGAGGAATCGGGCCTCCGTTCCCGGGGATCCATGTTGAGACGTGATTTTTCTGATCCATGTATGCAGATCTGTTCTCCTTCTGCTCCAGGTGGAATGTGTGAGCCCCAGCAGGGCCCTGGCACAGAATCGTCACAGGCCGCCCCCGGGGGACCTCAGGGCCTGGCTCGGCTCTGAGGGAGGGTGGGGGCAGGAGCCCTGGGAGGAAGCAGAGCAGGACCTCAGGTGCGGACCTCAGGTGCGTTCTGAGGAAATAGCCTTTCCTTCCCTGTAGGGACAGGAGGGAAACAAGGCCGAGACTGCCGTTGACTCCACATCTGCACTAACATCGTCATTTGAGTCAGACCATCACTTTAGAGCCAGGCCCAGTGCCTCAGGGAACAAAAAACGACACCTGCCCCCTGCCCCCCAGGACTAGTTCTGTGCAGCCATGTGACGATGTCTGCCCGTGAGATGGAAGGAGCCCTGTTGGTGAGGTTCCCAGGAGGGCAGCTTAAAGGTTGGTAATTAAGTCTGGAGGCCCCTTTCGTATTTCGCCCTTCTTTGCCACCCAGCCTGCAAACATAAAATGGTTGGCGCTCTGGCTGCCATGTTGCATCAGGAGGTGACCTTAGTGCTGGTGGCCATGAACTAAAGTTGTGGAGCAGAATGAGAAAGCCTGCAACCCAGGTGACACACTGGGGCTGCCACCCTGTCTCTGGCCAAACTCCACAGAGGCTGCATGTCCACGCACGAGAGAAATAAGATGCCAGACACTTCTATTCTATGCAGCGATGTTGGGGGATAACAGGGAGTGATGAGAGAGGCCTTGATGCAGACAGAGCTGTGATAAGTGCCCTGAGGTATAAGGAGAGCACATAATAAGGAGACTCTTCCCCATCTGAGGAGTTGGGGAGACCCTTGGGGAACAGGCGTCTGAGCTGAGATGTGATGGACAAGTATAATAGCAAGTAGCTCGGCCGAGCAGATCAGGGAAGCTGGGATGTGGGTGGAGAACTCAGCGTGTGAGATGGTCCTGAGTGCGTGGCGAGTACAGCATGTTTCAGAAACGGAAAGAAAACCAAAGCATGTGTGGTGATAAGCACACAAGACAGAGCAGGGCAGGACATGGCCCCAGACAGAGCCAGAGGAAATACTTTGATAAGGGATCTGATGCAGCCTAAATTCAAGCAGTGGAGGGTTTCAGCTGGGAAGTAAAATCATCAGGTTGGAGTTGTCTAAGTTCACCTGCAGGAGAGAACGGGGCAGAGCCGGCAGGAAGAGGCCCCTGGAGGCCCCAGTAGCTGCTGTGGGGGCGAGAGCTGCTGGAGCTCAGACTGGGAGACGGCACCCAGGGGACATGGGCACATGTGAGGACACGTGGGGTTCTGTGATGGAGTAAATATGGGGCGAGCCAAGGGGGACCAAGGAGGACTGTGCTGTCTAGTCCTGGGCCAACGACCTTCACCAAGAGGAGGGGCTGATGAATCAGGTCTGAGAGGGTGAGTGTCAGGGGTCCAGTTTCAGATCTGTGGCTCTCAGGAGTCTGGAAGTCAGTGGTGACGTCCTGTGGGTGTTTGCAGCTGTCAGGAGAGACTGAGGAGGGACCTTCGTGGGGTGGAACTGAGGTTGGATCCCTCTGGGAACCCACATGAGCTGCCCTTGAGGTGGGAGGGTTGGGAATCGCGCAGAAGTGACTCACCGGTCTGCATGTGGATCCTCTGGCCCAGGCAGGGCCCTGCAAGGGAAGCCAGTGAGGAAAACACCGCACCTGGTGGCCCTCAAACGGGGTCAAGGTCAGTGTGCTGCCGGGAAAGCCCTGTCCACTGTAATCCCCACACCACCTTCATCAGCGTGACTCCCAGTGGGCAGCTTCCTTTCCCCACAGCGGGTTCCAGCCAAGTTCCCAAGTGACCTCCCAACCGGGCCCCACCCTGCGACCTTTCTGTATCTGACCTGTGCCCGTCCCTGTGTCCAGGACATGTTAGAGACCCTGGTCCCTCCACGGTCAGCTTAGTGGGAAGGTGACACAGCGTAGGCAGGGCTGCAGGGCTGACTCTCTCCCCAGGGCTCCGAAAGTCTCGGACTAGAGGCTGGATTGAGGCGGGGCCTGGGCCCCACCCAGAGTCTCCCACCCCCTCTGACCCTGTGGTTCTCCCCATGTTCCCACTCACTGAGGCCCAGGAGGGTCGTGGGATTGGACGACATGGCCAGCATCTCGCCGTCTGCTTTGTCCTTGCCCTGGGGATGGGAGGACAGGACCCTGCAGTCAGGAAGAGTGTAGGATGCGTTGGCAGGGGCCACGTCATGAGGCTCATTTCTGTGGTCTCACAGGAAGGGAGGAAGGCTGCTCCCTGACCCAACTCTAGTTTTCCTATTTCGGTCCAGAGAGGACTTGGTTTCTGAAGGCATTTGCAGTGAGATATTTCATAACCATGTCCAGATGAAACCCACAGAGTATTAATTCAAAACAAACAGATAAAGCACTATAAATAGAGAGGTGATAAATAGATAGAAATATAGATACATACATACGTACATACGTACATACATACATACAATACATACTTAGACATATACTTAGATACATAGATATAGAGATAGGTACATATTTAGATACCTAGATACTTAGATATATAGATACTTACATAGATACATATATAGATACTTAGATACATAGATTGGTAGTTACATAGCTACCCAGAAAAATAGGTTGATAATTACATAGATACTTAGATACATAGACACTTAGATAGATACACAATAGACAGACAGAAAATAGGCGAGGAAACTTACTGGCTTGGCTTCTGGTCCTAACAGGCTGACTGCTCCGAAACCACACATTTCCTCATGCAAACACTTCGGTTTCTCACGTGCAAAACAGGGAACCACAAAACTCCCCACAACTTCATGTTACGTGGGCGGTGCACAGAGAGGTGAGTGGCACGTTGGAAGGACACTCAGTTGGGGCTCCTCATGCCGTCCAGGGCAGGCGGCACCTGGCTCAGGCACGATGCCCTTGTCTCTGTGTCCCTCTGTGTCCTGGGACCCTGGGCTGCCCTTCTCTCCCTCCCCCAACTCCCAACCAGTTCTGGTTATTTCTGAACTGAACGCCCTAAGTCTACAGAAGGGAATGCACTAAACAAACAGTTGTGTTGTCCAAATGGTGGGCGGGGCTTCTTGGACTGTTGGCTTTGTGAAGAACCAGACGGGTCTGGGCTGGTGGCTGGATTCCTGTCTGAACCCTGATGGGTGTCCCTGAGTCCGTTTATGGCACAGAACACAGGCACTGTGATAGGGAAGGTGGTCTTGTAGCCCCTGTCCCTGACAACATTGAGTCATACCGTCATGACTTCCCAGGGGAGGGGTCGGCCCTGTGAGGAGGAGATGGATAAGTGAATGGGACATGGAGGGAAAGACCTGAGGCTTCTCAGGGTCACAGCCCAGGGAATGGCTGCTGAGGCCACAGCACCAGGCAGGCTCTCGGGCAGGGCTGGGGTCATTGGGAAGGGACTTCCTCACGGTGCTGGGTCAGCCAGGTAAGGTCTGATGGGGGGGTCTGCCCCTCCGGCTGTTGTGTCCTCCTGGACTGGGTGGGGCTCAGCCTCTCCCAAGGCTCAGACCTGTGGCTCTCCCCGGACCTAGAGCTCAAGCCCCGGGGTGATCCAGCCCAGTGGTCAGTGTTGCTCAAGGAGAGGAGAGTCAGGCTCTTGGTGTCTGCCATCTCTTTGGG
Organism: Rhinolophus sinicus; assembly: GCF_036562045.2. NCBI lineage: Eukaryota > Metazoa > Chordata > Mammalia > Chiroptera > Rhinolophidae > Rhinolophus > Rhinolophus sinicus. The sequence goes on from NC_133760.1 coordinate 946,888, forward strand.
CACCAGGGCCATGTGCTTTATGATTCTTGGCCTGAACCCCCAACTGCCCAGACGTCCACGTTCCCCAGCCCAGATGACACAACACCTCTAGGACACGGGAGGTCTGGACCACGAGCTCTGCCCTGGGACAGAACCCAGGAAGTGGCCCTGCAGGTTGGGGACCTTAGCAGTGTGATCTTAGGGGACAGCGTCCCCCACGTGCTGCAGGGAACCTGGGGTCAGTGGTTAGAGCCACTGTCCTCAGAAAAGCACTTCTCTTTCTACGTAAAAACAACGGCCCTTTATTTCCAAAGAAACAGGAAGAAAAGGCGGCAACACCCCCTGTGCAGAGACCAGCACAGCAACCGCCCAGTGCCACTCACTGCCCTCCAAGTGGCCGTACGTGCCTTTGTGGTGTCACCCAGGTGGGAAAGTGTGGGAGGCAGAAGGAGGGCACATTGCGGACGAGCCAAATGTCCATCCAAGAGAGGGCTGTGCTCAGGGCTGAGCTGTAGACCTAAGAGGGTGCTGTGGTCACAGAATGTGTGCAAGGGACGCAGATGTAGCTTAACGGACAGGACAGCTTAAAGGGCCAATGACTTCTCATGCTGGGGAGGAAAAAGTGATACATATGCTCGAAAAATCTGAGAGCAGTAATGACAACAGCCAGCAATTGTCTAGCTTTTTCCAGTGAAAGGATGTTTCTTTGAAATAGGGCCTGGTTAGGACCCCCACAGAACAGGCCTCACTTTTCCCTGACATATAGTCTAGTATTAGATCAGCACCCCCACAGTAGAGGCCTTGCTGCGTCCCCAGCTTCACCTTTCCTTGACCTAGAGCTTAAGAATAGTTCATGCCCATGAGGCTTGAGCTTGGAATGTCCCCTGTTCTACCCAGTTCCCTATTTTACGAAATTACCCTGAAACTTATGATTAATAACCCAATATGGCAAATAGACATATGAAAACTGCTCAACACCACTAATCATCAGAGAAATGTAAATAAAAACCACAATGAGATATCACCTCACCCCAGTCAGAATGGCTATCATCAATAAGACAAATAGTAACAAGTGTTGGAGAGGCTGTGGAGAAAAAGGAACCCTCATACACTGTTGGTGGGAATGCAGACTGGTGCAGCCTCTAAGGAAGGCAGTGTGGAGGTTCCTCAAAAACTTAAGAATAGAATTACCGTATGAACCAGCAATCCCTCTCCTGGGTATCTACCAAAAGAATCTGAAAACATTTGTCCATAAAGACATGTGCGCGCCAATGTTCATTGCAGTTTTATTTACAGTGGCCAAGACATGGAAACAACCAAACTGTCCTTCTATAGATGAACGGATAAAGAAGTTGTTGTATATATACACAATGGAATACTATTCGGTGGTAAGAAAAGATGAAATAGGACCATTTGTGACAACCAGATGGATCTTGAGAGTATAATGCTAAGCAAAACAAGTCGACAGAAAAAGTCGAGAACCATATGATTTCACTGATATGTGGTATATAAAACTGAAACAACAAAAGAACAAGACAAACAAGTGAAGGAACAAAACTCATAGACATAGAGTTTTTGGTTACCAGATGGTAATGGGGGAGGCGGCTCTAGAAGAGGGTAAACAGGGTCTAATATATGGTGATGGAAGGAGAACTGACTCTGGGTGGTAAACACACAATGTGATTTATAGATGATGTAACAGAATTGTATACCTGAAATCTATGTAACTTTACTAATAATTGTCACCTCAATAAACTTTAATTTAAAACAAAACAAAACAAACAAAAACAACTACTCGACTTGGAGCAGATGTGTCCTGGGAAAACACACTTAAAATAAATAAAAGTTTAGGTCCATCCGTATTGTTGCAAATGGTAAGATTCCATTCTTGTTTATGGCCGCGTAATACTCCATTGTATAAATGTACCCGTTTCTTAATCCAGTCGTCTACGGATGGGCATTTCGGTTGTTTCCACGTCTTGGCTATTGTGTATAGTGCTGCAAGACCTAGAGACCATTATGTTAAATGAAATAAGTCAGACAGAGAAAGACAAATACCATATGATCTCACTTATATATGGAATCTAAAGAAAAGAATAAATAAATGAACTAAGCAGAAACAGTCTCAGAGACACAGAAGAAAAACTGAGGTTTGCTACATGGGAGGGGGGGTGGGAATAAGGGGGAAGGAGGGGGATTAGAAAGCACAGTCGGTAACCACACGATTGCCACAGGGATACGAAAGTCAATTTGAGGAATGTAATCCATAATGTTGTAAAGATGTTGTAGGGTATCCGATGGACACTTGTCTCATTAGGGAGACCACCTCAGGGATGATGTAGATTCCTGATCACTGCACTGTACACCTGAAGCTGAAGCTGAACAGTAATGAATGTCAACTACAATTTTATATGCATATATAATTACAAGAAGTGGAGTACAGCATAAGGAATAGAGACAGTGGAAATGTAATGGCTATATGCGATGTCAGAGGGGTAGTAGATGGGGGAGGGGGGTTGTCACTGGGTGAGGGATATAAATGACAAATGTCTAAGTATTACTTTGTTTTGTACACCTGAAACTAATAAAAAATGTAAGAAAAAAATAATAAATACATAAATAAATAAAAGTTTAAAAAAATAAAAAATAACCCCATGCTTACTGATCACAATCTTTATGGCCTAGAATTCTTTCCAGGTTACTGTCATCACTGCTCCTGGGTTGATGACCACATTGAAGAGCCACGTCGCCAGAGGGAAGGCTCCATGCAGACCCCCGGCACCATCACGCAGCCTCTGGAGGAAGGCCCAGATTTCCCTTAAATACCGCAGGCTAGTCTGAGAATGTTACAGCAGTTTTTGGAGGGGTTCTCAGACCACCTTCTCAGACCTTCTCAGACCACCAGAGCTCTGATAATAAACGCTTATTCTATGACCCAACTCCTGTGTCAGTCTATTGGTTGAGCGGTGCAGGCAGCACAAGCCCCGGACTCAGTTGACCTCCAGTTTCAGTTTCTGGCGACTCCACCAGGATAGGCTTGGGGCTCCTCCAGTAAGTCTTTCGGCTTGCGGAGGGTCTTGGGGGCTGACTGGGACTGGGCGGATTCCTTGGTGCAGGACTGACCTTCGGAAGCAGCTGCCGAGCGATTTTACTCACTGAGGTAGTGTTTGTGCCAGGGTCTGCCTGTCACGGACGCCTTTTCTGGTCAGTTGGGATAGAATAAGCATTTGCTCTGTTTCCTGCCTTTACTTACCGGTTCGGAAAGCAGGGTTGCCCCAGTGTGCGCAGCTGGAGGATTTTGCACTCACCATCCAGGGCTCCTGTTTGAGAGCCATTTGGGGGTCATGCTGACCCACTGGTGCCAATAGGTGAGGCTGCAATGTGCAGCAAGGCATAATACCCCCACCAGTAAGGGGCTCTGGTTGCAGGCTCATTCTGGTTCTGGAAGCTCTTGTGGTTGGCAACCTTGTTCCTCGTGAGGTGGGGCCCATCTGCCGCACTGCAAAAGCCACTACGTCCGGTTTTGGCCTTTGGGCATCTGGTGGTCTTATGGCCACATCTGGTTTCTGGTTCTAGTCCACTGGTTGACTGTCTGATGGTTGACAGACCATGTATATGGAGTAAGATAACATCCTATCCCAATTTGGTGCCTGACCAGGTTCAGTTTTGGTTTTTGTATTTGGATCCAAGCTAGGTTTTCTGGTTTTGTCTATCCGATTCAGGGAATAGTTGGCTCTGTGTGTGTGTGTGTGTGTGTGTGTGTGTGTGTGTGTGTGTGTCAAGTGCAGCTGTATCGAGCTCCAAAATTGGATCTAAGGTTTCAGTCTTGGCCGGGAGCCAATTAAGCAAAGTATTGGCAAAACTAAGGCTATAAGCTGTTGACCAAAAATAAATGAATGTTTTATTGCAACACTGTGTAGCCAATGTATATATTAGATTCTGGGGAATGCTGGCTGCTCAATGGTTCATTGAATTATTATACTACTTTGCAACTGGAATTGTTCTGTCAGAGGGCTGGGAAATGGGATGACATACCTTATGTACAGATGTTTATGAGTTTCCATAATTTGGAATGTAGCAAAGAGGGAAACAAGCTGATGGTTCAGAGGCAGACTGCCTCAGTGCCAGAAGCAGCAGCTGTCCCAAGCCCTGATTCTAGGCCAGGGGAGCTAAAGGGTGAGGAGGAACTCAACGTCCTGGCCGCTGAAAATCTATACCCCGGATCTCCGAGCGGCCCCCACTGCCAGGCATGTCTGAAATCGACGGGTTGATGGAATGGTCTCCCCCTCTCCTACCAGACCAGGTACGCAATTTGGAGTAGGGCTAGGGAGCCAAGGGGCCACGGCAGGGCAATACCCAACTCTGGCTGTCAGAGTTGGTCCTGGGGGACCATCTACCAGATATTGTTGGGCACATACTCCTTTTTCTACCTCAGATTTAATGAATTGGAAGAATCTTAACCCCTCTTATCGAGAGAGCCTCCAAAAGATGACTGATCTGAAAGAAGGAAATACAAACTGTAACGCCAAACTGAGGGAGAAAATGAGTCCAGGGCTTTGCTTGAGAGGGAGGATCACAGATAATCAAAAACAAAATTCTGCGGCCATTTTTCTCATAACTCAGTTTTATTTTACATTAAAAAATATTGCTCAAAAAAAAAAAAAAAGATGACTGATCTGATCTCCTCGGCCTCCTCTCACCCACCGCCCCACCTGGGCAGGTTTACAAGCCCTGCTCCACATGCAGCTGACGGCGGACGAGCAAAGGCTAGTGACAGGCAAGGCCACAGAAGAAGCTGAGAGGCTGCACCAGGAAGACCCTAATGGGACCCCGACACCAGACGGGGCGATCCCTCTGGTGGAACCAGACTGAGACCCCGCGGATGGGAATGGTCAGTCCAGATGAGAACACTCCCGGCCATGTCTTATGCAGGGGCTACGGGAAGCGGTGCCGAGACAAAAGAGCTTAAATATGGTGCAGTCTGTCCAACAGAAACCAAATGAGGACCCCTCAGAGTTTTTGGAGAACATTTACTAAGCCTACAGACAGTATACTGATATTGATCCCCCCGTGGCTGAAAAGTCTCGTTTGATCAGTATGAGTTTTGTCTTCCAGAGTACCCCAGACATCCAGAATAAACTCCCGAAGTTAGATGGAGTCATGGACATGCCACATGCCCAGCTTATATTATAGGTATTGCCTACAAGGTGTACAATAGCTGTGGGTACCAAAAGGCTAAGGCCACCACCATTTTTCTAAATCAAATAAAGGGGTATGAGCCATGAAATATGAATAGGCAACGCTTGGGCTCCCCAGTAGAGAGAGAGAGAGAGAGAGCAATGTGCCTATTGCAAAGAGAAAGGACATTGGAAGAAGGAGTGCCGTCACAGAGGGAAACCCAAGGGTCAGGAAGCACCAGTAACCCTGATGGCCTAAAGGACGGCTGGCTCAGAGGAAGAGTGATGGGTTCCGGGGTCTCCTCCGTTCCCCAAACAGACCTTAGCGATCACCCCTAAGGAGCCTCGGGTACAACTGACAGTGCGGAACATGAAAGCAGACTTTCTTTTTGATCCTGGAGTTCCAAATGAGATGATTACTGGACTTTTGCAACAAACTTTTCAGGTCACTGGGGTGACCTGGCAAACTAGAACATGAGCGTTTTCTGCAACCATGACAATGTGTACTAGGAGACACACACCTGCAACATAAGTTTCTATATATGCCTGATTGTCCAATACTCTGCTGGGCCCGGATTTACTCTCAAAACTGCATGCTCAAATAATCTTTGTTCCTAAAGCAAACCAGCTCCATCTACAGATTCCGATTGAAAACGTATATCGACTCCAGAAGCTCCTGGAAGACCTGACTACAACGCTGGAGAACAGGTTAGAAGATTCTGCTTTCTTATTCTGGGTCAATCCCTCCGTCTGGGCAGATGAGAGCCCTGGCAGGGTCAAGAACAGTGAACCAACAAAGATAAAACTGAAGGAGGGGGCACGAACTCCCGGGAAAAGACAGTACCCCCTCAAAACGGAGGCCTTGAAAGGCATCCAAACTTTCATTCAGAAAGTCAAGGATTTGGGCCTTATTCAGCCCTGCCAGTCACCATATAACACCTTCATTCTGCCGGTTTTGAAACCTGAATCTCAGGAATACCGGCTTGTTCAGGACTTGCGAGCAATTAAGGAAATTACGGAGGATATTCACTCAACTGTACCTAATCCATACACCTTATTGACTGGCATTCCCGGCACTTCCCAGCACTACACTGCGCTGGATTTGAAGGATACCTTTTTCTGTACACCTCTGGACCTACAATATCAAGAGTCGTTTGCCTTTGCATGGCAAGACCTGGATTTGCTAGTGAGGACGCAATATTGCTGGACTGTGTTGCCACAAGGGTTTAAGAACTCCCCCACCCTCTTCGGGGAAGCCTTGGCCCATGACTTGTAGGCCTTGCAGCTAGAAAAAGGAGTGCTTCTGCAGTACGTGACTGATCTGTTAATCACTGGTGACTCTGAACAAGATCGACTAAACAATACAGTAGAGACTTTAAACCACCTGGCAGAATGTGGATACAAGGTTTCTTAAGAAAAAGCCCAGATATGTAAAAACTGGGTCACCTTTCTAGGATTTCTTCTTGAGCCCAGAAAGAGAAGCCTCCTCAAAGACCGGAAGGCTCTAGTAACAGGGCCGAGACTCCCACAGGTAGGAGGCAGTTACAAGGATTTTTGGGAATGGCTGGATTTTGCAGGATTTGGATTTTTAATTTCAACCTCATCACCAAGCCCTTAAATAAGGCCCTAAAAGGAGAGGAAAGCTTGCCCCTGGATTGGACTCCTGAACGTCCAATCGCCTTCCAGAAATTAAAAAGGCTCTTAGGCCCTGCTCCTGCTCTTGGGCTACCCAATGTGTCTAAGCCATTCCACCTATACGTTCATGAGAAACGAGGTTTTGCCCTGCGGATGTTAACCCAGATGATTGGGACTATTCAGCAGCCAATAGCTTGCCTTTCTAAGTGCAGGAATGGCCCAGCTGCCTATGGGCCGTAGCTGCCACCTACAAAGGGACTGGTCCAGGAGGTGGAAAAGTTTTCCCATAGATAGCGAATGACCATACTAGTGCCACACCAGGTATTGACACCTACTGGAACAAAAGGGCAGACTGTGGTTAACAGCTGGACGGGTGCGCAAATATCAAGCCATCCTGCTAGATAGTCCGAACCCCCACCACCAGACTGTCTCTGTCCTAAATCCAGCAACACTGCTACCCTTTCCCCACAAACCATTAACTCATGATTGTATAGCAACTGGAATTAGTCTGTTCCAGTCGCCCAGATCTATAGGGCCAGCCCATCCAGGACCCAGATTGGACTGTTCTTGTGGATGGAAGCAGCTTTGTTGACAATGGGAGACAAAAAGCAGGGTATGCGGTGGTTACTCTGGACCAAATGACAGAGGCCTGACCTTTATCGGCAGGTATGCCCGCCCAGAAGGCTGAACCCATTGCACTCAAACAAGCCAAAGGAAAACGAGTCAATATTTACACTGACTGTAAATCTGCTTTCCTAGTATTACGTGCACATGGGGCCATTTGGAAAGAACATGGCCTCCTTACAGCTGGGAAGAAAGAAATAAAACACACCTCAGAAATTTTACATCTACTTGAGGCTGTCCAAAACCCACCCAGGTCGCCGTAATGCATTGCATGGGACATCACAAAGGTGGAGACCAATTGGCAACAGGAAACAGATGGGCCGAGTTTGCAGCCAAGGAGGCAGCCCACCTAGATACAGTTATGGCCCTGATTCCCATGAGAGATCTCCAGAAGCACCAGCCTGCCTATTCCGAAACAGACCTGCAAGAGGCAGCATCCAAGGGGGCTACACACAAAGTAGTTCCACAGGGAACAGAAGATAAACTTGAAAGGGAAAGTCTTCCTCCCCTCCTCACTCCTGCCATTGATTCTCCAAGAAATACATCAGGCCACACGCTTTGGGAGAGATGCTTTACTTGATTATGTAGCCCCCGAATCACTGGAATTCACTTGACACAAACAGCTCAAGATATTATCAATAAGTGCTCAATTTGCCAGAAAAATAACCCAAAAGCACATTCAGACTCCAGAGGCCAAGATTGTCAACACAAAGGCCAGCTGCCCTTTGATGACTAGCAGATTGACTTCACTCAAATGCCCAGGGCACAGGGAAATTACCAGTACCTGCTTGCATGCGTACTTTCTCAGGCTGGGTAGAAGCATTTCCTACTCGAACAGAAAAGGCAGCCGAGGTAGTCAAGGCACTACTCTGGGAGAGCATCCTCAGGTACAGACTCCCCCGAAGTCTGCAAAGTGACAATGGACCATTGTTTATCTCAGCCATCACCCAAAATATGAGTAAGCACCTAAATATTACCTGGAGACTTCACACACCATGGAGGCCCCAATCCTCAGGCAAAATAGAAAAAATGAATCATATCGTTAAAAAGGCCATAGCAAAACTCTGCCAGGAACTCAGCTACCATGGACTTAAGCACTACCACTTGCCCTGCTGAGGGTCTGGGTGGCTCCCCAAAGCAGGGTTAAATTAAGCCCATTTGAAATTGTTTATGGGAGACCATTCCAGGCCCTAAGAGACATAGCTCCATCTGAGTTTAACCACCATTTACATGTTAGGAATTATCTTAGGGAACTTACCCAGGTAGTAGAGATTTTCTCTTAACAGGGAACAGGCCCCATCAGAGGGACCCTACCATCCTTTCAAGATAGGAGACAAAATACTGCTCAAAACCCGGAAACACCAAGGACCTGCAGACCAGCTAAACGAACAGTGGACCGAACCTTGGATTGTGCTGCTGACCACAAACTCAGCCACCAAACTTGAGGGATTAACCACACCAGAATAAAGAAGACAGAACTGGAAGACAGAAGAGAAGATATTGCAACATGGAAATCTACGCCCTTAGAGGACCTCAAATACTTGTTCTCATGGCAGTTCTCCTAGGATGTTCCTTGGAGGGACCAATACCACTTGCAAGGAATAAAAATGTCTGGGCCTATCTGGCTAAACATGTACTTAATAGCTCTGATTTTGCCTTTCAGGAGGGACGTATGTAGCACAGACCTTCACCTCCTGCTTAATAGGAGTTTGTACCCCACTAGGGACTATCAGGAATCACACAATGTTCCAATCTATTGACAAGTGTATATCATACTCTGACATCTATAACTGGGGTCCTGTCGTCACCAGGAAGGACAAAGCTATGTTTTCCTTCAAGGTCTCGGCCGTGACCCCAGCAGAGGACTGTGCGATGTTTACTGGTTGTACCCACTCTTGTTTTGTTGTTACAGCCGACGCAGAACTAAACTGCAGTTCCACCATCTTATCAAGTTATGCCAATGGACATGTTAAGTTCCTCAGCTGTGGAAGAACTGTCTATTCTTATGTGCCTACCAATAGTTCAGGAGGGCCTTGTCCCCTGGGAAGACTTACTGTTTTTCTGCCACAGAGACCCCACCAACCAGACAATCACAGGGAAATTGCTCTAGGCCTTGACTGCAGTAGCGAACTACACTTGTTTAGTCCAGTTGAATATACTGCCTTATCTCTCTTTGTGATGCCAGTTATGACTATTGCCCTGAACATAGAAATAAGCAGAATGGTCTGCTCTACAGTAAAAGCCCTGAATGCCACCTCTTAGGCCTTCCATGCTTTCGGGGAAGAACGAGGACAAGTTAGAGAGGCCGTTCTTGAAAATCTCACCGCTATAGATTATTTGCTGCTAAGTCACAACCATGGATGTGAGGAATTCAAAGGACTTTGCTGTTGTTGTTGTTTTTTAAAGATTTTATTGGGGAAGAGGAACAGGACTTTATTGGGGAACAGTGTGTACTTCCAGGACTTTTTCCCAAGTCAAGTTGTTGTCCTTTCAGTCTTAGTTGTGGAGGGTGCCGTTCAGCTCCAGGTCCAGTTGCCGTTTTCTAGTTGCAGGGGGAGCAGCCCACCATCCCTTGCAGGACTCGGAATTGAACTGGCAAGCTTGTGGTTGAGAGCCCACTGGCCCATGTGGGAATTGAACCGGCAGCCTTTGGAGTTAGGAGCACGGAGCTCTAACCACCTGAGCCACCGGGCCAGCCCAGGACTTTGCTGTTTTAACCCTACCAAAAACTCCCAATTAATTGAGGGAAGGTTAAAAAAATTCATGATCTCGTATCTAATATGAGAGAAGGTTTTTTTTTGGTTTGGGTCTATCCCAGTTTATCTCCTGGCTCCCCAACCTTGCGGTTTAAGGGAAGCATCTCTCATTTTTCTTTTGTTTATAATTGTAGGGCTTATGTCTTGCTTCTGTGCTCAATGTGCCCTCGCTTATAGGTCTGCTGCCAGCTGGCTGCCGAAGGCCCGACAGACACCAGAGGCTTGAGACTTTCTTCAATGTCACAGCAACTAATTTCACCTCAAACTGGTCTCATAGATATGGACCTTGCCTTTTGACAGTGGGGAATTGAAACAGGGCCCAGTTGCAACCCACACAGAACACGCCTCACTTTTCCCTGACCTATAGCTTAGTATTAGATCAGCACCCCTATAGTAGAGGCCTTGCTGCGTCCCCGGCCTCACCGTTCCTTGACCTGCCTAGAGCTTAACATTAGGTCATCCCCCTGAGGCTTGAGCTCACAGTGTCCCCTGTCACACCCAGTTCTCTGTTGTAGAAAATTACCCTGAAATTTATGATTAATGCCCCTTGCTTACTGATCACAATCTCTATGGCCTAGCATTCTTCCCAGGTTACTGTCATCACTGCTCCAGGGTTGATGACCAGAAGGAGAGCCGCATCGCCAGAGGGAAGGCTCCATGCAGATCTCCAGACTATCACTCACACAGCCTCTGGAGGAAGGCCCAGATTTTCCGTTAAATACCCCATGCCCAGTCTGAGCATGTGAAGGCAGTTTTTGGAGGTGTTAACTCACTGCCTTCTCAGACCACTGGTGCTCTGATAATAAACGCTTATTCTACAACCCGACTCCCGTCTATTGGCTGAGCGGTGCAGGCAGCAAGAGCCCTGGGCTCGGTTGACCTCCAGTTTCAACTTTATTTCACTGAAGCATCGTTAAAAGCACTACGGGTATACGCCATTTCTTGGGGAAATGAAACCTGCAGAAGTTACAGAGTACTGCGTGTCAGTAAATAGACCATCACAGGTCTGCAGTGGGTTGTGTAAGTGCATGTGTGTGTGTGTGTGTGTGTGTGTGTGTGTGTGCATGTGTTTGTATGTGTGTGTATATGTGTGTGCATGTGTGTCTACCTATGTGTGTGCATGGGTGTGTGTACATATGTGTGTGTGTGTGTGTGTGTGTGTGTAGCAGAACATGATGAAATGAAGTTCAGCAGAAAAACAAGGCTTTGTTTTGTCCATCATTGATCTGATCCTACTCAGGAACTGCCCCACTTAATAAGAGAGGGCACACACACAGACACACAGACACAGAGACACAGACACACAGACACACAGACACAGTCTCTCTCACACATGCACACACAGCCCTTCCCAATCACTGCAAACACTCCTTCAGTTAAATTCCGTCTTCCAGGGACCCCTCTCCTTGCTGCTTCCCAGGATGCGTCCAGGGTGCAGGGAGCAGGTGGCCAATGTGACCAGTGGGGGATGAACGGCTCTGTGTCCTCCCGCTGGACCCTGGGTCTGAGCTGACTGGGCCTGTGCAGTCTCTTCTTCAGGTTGTTGGAGGCCCCGCTGATGTCTGTGCCCAGAGGTCATGGGGTCCACTCTCCGTCTGCTCCCTCAGGACCTGGGGAACCTCCTGGTCATCTCAACATCCACTGTATCCCAGGGGTTCAGAGGACGTGTCCGAACATTCACTCCTGCCTCATCTGGTCTAGGTCAGATCTTCCCTCCCACCACACGGGACCCCCTGACGCCCCCCTCCCCCCGGCGTTCACCCCAACACACCTCAGGGGATTTGGGGGTCCCAATGCACAGTAGAGCCCCCTCCACCTGGCCATGCTGAGCCACCAGGAGTGCTCATCATGGCTTGTCCTCCAGGTGGCACCTGGGGCCACGGAGCAGGAGGGACGTCCTTCCAGACAGGAATGTCCCTGCATCCCATGGCCCTGTCCTGCCTCCTGTGTCTGGCAGGTCAGAGGGTCAAGTAGAAAAGACTAGTCCTGACCTGGGCTCTTCTGTCTTCTCCCTGAGACCCCTCCTCTCCCCACCAATCCCACGAGATGGGAGAGGTTTCTGTCTTATTTTAAATTTCTCCCAAACCATGTCTCTTCCCACTGTGTCCTTGCTGCCTGGACTCAGGACGTCTTTTCACTGAGCTGTCTGTGCTGTGGGCAGGGGTTGTAGAACTCTCAGGATTCCTCTCTCTATGAATGCAGCCTCTGCAGCCTCTCCTCTGCTCAGGAGCCCTGTACTCACCTGTCTACCTCGGATCTGAAGCAGACAAGCCAGAGTTTAGGGGTGTGACAAAAAAAGGGGTCTAAGGAAAATAACCCCATAGGGTGATCTGATCGTAGATTCCTAGCTGGGCAGGTCAGGGCGGGGAGTCTCGCCCCAGGCCTACACTTGCTTTAGTAGAAGGTTTAGCTTTGCCTCCAGCAAGTCCTTTGTTTCTGTGCATCTCATTTAACACACCTTTGAAATGTCCCCTTTCAGACCTTTCCTTCTAAAGCACTGCCACCCTCAAAAGAGCACATCATCTTAACTATCCTGTAATCTGATCTTCTTTACAGTCCCTCCTAATCTCAAATGCATTAAAGAAGCTGCAAAACTGTCATTCTCTGGAGCATTTGAGATCTTTCTCCCTGAAACATGTCATCAGTTTGGCTCAAATAAACTCATAAAAATTCCCTACAGGTTTGGACATTTCTTATGTTGACACGGGAAATGCACCTGATTATTTTCGTCAATGGACTGGGCGTAGGGCCCTGAGAGCTGATAAAACACTGTTTCTGGGTGTGTCTGGGAGGGGTTTCTGGGGGAGATTAACTTTGATTCTGTGGAATGAATGAGCCACCCTCCCCAGTGTGGGCAGCACTACCCAATCCCCAGAGGCCCCAACAGAACAAAAAGGGGAAGGAGGGAGCATTCTGTCTCTTTTTGAGCTGGGAGAGGGGTAGAAATAGGAATGGCACTGCTTGCTATTACCCCTACTGACCCACTAGCAAAATTTGTGCCTTCTGTACCTGCGACCTTATGCTCTGCTGGCCTAGAGGTCTTAGTTCCAAAGGGAGGAATGCTTCCACCAGGAGACACAATAATTATTCCATTGAACAGGAAGTTAAGATGGCTGCCCAGCCACTTTGGGATCCTCATGGCTCTGAATCAACAGGCAAAGGAGGGAGTTACTGTGCTTGCTGGTGTATTTGATCCTGATTACCAAGGGGAAATTGGATTGCTATCCACAATAGAGGTATGGAAGAGCATGTCTGGGATACAGGCGATCTCTCAGGGCGTCTATGTATAACCATCCCCTGCAATTAAGGTCAATGGAAAACCAAAACAATTCAAGCAAGACTACTAGCAGCCTAGACCCTTCAGGAATGAAGATTTGAGTCACCCCACAAGGTAAGAAACCAAGACCAGCTGAGGTGCTTACCCAGGGCAAAGAGAATATGGAATGGGTAGTGGAAGAAGGTAGTTAATACATTGCAGCTAAAACTATGTGACTAGTTACAGAAACGAGTGCTGTAATTCCCATGAGTATTTCCTCCTTATTTTGTTATGAGTATATATATATATATATATATATATATATATATATATATATATATCCTGTTCTAGGGAACAGGATAGTGCATTTTCGGTTTGTTGTTCGCAGGATAGTAGTATCACATTAGGTGGAAGTATATACCCTGTTATTATCTTTATCTGGAGATTAAGTGTGAATTAAGGAGATGTAATGGGTGCCAAGTTGACAAAGGGTGGACTTGTGATGGTTAACTTTGTGTCAACTTGGCTGGGTGAGGGTCAGCTCTGTGGTCAAACATTATTCTAGACATTTTTGTAATGGTGTTGTGGATGACATTAACATTTAAATTGGCAGACTTTGAGTAACGCAAATTGCCCTCCATAATGTTGGTGGGCGTCATCCAATCAGCTGATGGGCTCAATAGAACAAAAGATTGACCTCCTCTGAGCAAGAAGGAATTCTGCCAGCAGGCTGCCTTTGAACTTGAACTGCAACATCCGCTCTTCTAGGTCTCCAGACTGCCAGCCTATCCTTCAGATTTTGGACTTGCCAGCCTCCATAATTACATATATATATATATATATATATATATATATATATATATATATATATATATATGATTGTTGCACAAGATTGTGAATGTACCCAATGCCACTGAATTACGGGTATGCACTTTTATTTATTTATTATTTATTTATTTTCAACTTTTTTTTATTAGTTTCAGGTGCACAAAACAATGTAATAGTTAGACATTTATCATTTATATCCCTCACACAGTGACAATCCCTCTCCCCCCATCCACTACCCCTCTGACATCGCATTCAGCCATTACATTTCCACTGTCTCTATTCCTAATGCTGTACTCTGCTTCTTGTAAATATATATATATATATATATACACACACAATTATAGTTGACATTCACTATTGTTCAACTTCAGCTTCAGGTGTACAGTGCAGTGATCAGGCATCTACATCATCCCTGAGGTGGTCTCCCTAATGAGACAAGTATCCATCAGATACCCTACAAAATCTTTACAACATTATTGATTTGGGTATCCACTCTTAAATGGTTAATGTTATGTTATGCGAACTTTACTCAATGAGAAAAAGAAATGTAATGATGTAATGTTTGTAAAGCAGGCAGCACTGCCCTGACGTTTTATGAGGGCACTCTCATTGCACTCATAGTGTGTATTCATAACATACGCAGAGAAGACAATATTATGACTAATCCAAGTCCAGGGTGCTTCCATTTGTGCTTCCTCTGTGCCTGTCCCAGTGTAGAGTGGGGGGGGGGGAATTGTCTTTTCCAGATGACAGCATTCTGTGGTCAAGCTGACCCTCATCTATGTGTTGAGCCTCCCTGACTCCTGAAAACTTGTGTCTCCTTCTCTGGGTGTCCCCAACACCTCTGGACCTGTATCTAGATACTCTCCCTAATTCACCCATCAGGACCCAACCCAGGGGGGAGGGGGGAGGGGGCAGTGTCGGCTGTCGCTGTCCATGGTTCTGATGGGGTCTTTTGCTGTTTGAATCGAGTTTCAGCACCACGGTCAGATCCTATTGGGGGGCAACATCATTTTCTCTTATCCCAGCTGGCAATTTTGCATTGGCTGAGCCCCCCCACCTTTGGTTTTCCTATATAGTCTCCATGCAGGAATCTAATAAAAGATATTCAGTCAGAGCAGGAGAATAAGTTGGAAAAATACTAGGGGATGACAGTAGTTGGCATCAGTCCAGACTCCCCTCACAATCCGTGGATCTCAAGTGGGGACAGAATTTGGGAGTTCATGGTGTTGGCTCTACACTTAGCATCACAAGCATTGGAACAGCCCAGGGTGTCCAATAACATTAGTTCTCCCCTATTTACTGCAGAACGTCTCTTACCTGACCAGGTTCAGGATGCCAACCATTGGGTGGCTCCAAAATGTAACAGATGGGCTCACAGCAAACCGGTTTCAAACCTAGATGTGCCTCTTGCTAGCGCTGTGCCCTCGGGAATATCATTTTGCCTTCTGAGGCTCACTTTGCTTTCCTGTAAAATGGCAATAATGATGGTGTCTGTTTCATAGGAATCTTTGGAAGATTCATGGTCAGAGATTATTATATTCTGCCTCACATAGGAAGGAAAGGTCTAGAGCCAGGCAGCCTGGGGTCTGATCACAGCTCTGCACCTTGTTAACTATGTAATTTAGGGAAAGTCACCCACATGCCTCTATTTTGTCCTCTGTAGAATGAGGATCGTGCTAGGACCTCTTCACAGGGTTTTGGTGAGAAACTAGTTTGTATGTGTGATGTGTGGAGTAAAGTGGGCAACATAGAGTTAGCATTCATCAAGAGTGTGAGATTTTGTTACTATTATTGCCATGACCACCAAAATCACCCTAATGGTTATGTGCCTTGACACAGACTGATAAACCTCCTGTGTTCAGTAATGATAGCTACTTTCATGGATTATGGAGAGGACCCTTAGACATCTGACACAGGTGAAGAAACTGACACTAAGAGTTAAAAAGTGACTTGCTTGGGGCCACATGGCAAAGTTGTCGGGACTGGGACTCAAAGCCAAGCCTGTCTGATGCCAATGTGTGGGTTCTTGCCACGATCCCACCTGCCCACATTTACTGTCAAGGCAGGAAGGACTTTAGGAATCTCCTCCACCACCCCCAGATGGAAGACTGAGGCTCATGGTACTATGGTCACAAGTTGCAGCCATTATCTCTTGGTCCTTTCCTATTTCCTCAGCTTTTCTAATTGTACCAAGATACCTCTTTCTTTCACAGAACCTGCAATAGGCCCCCAAGGACTTTTCCTGGTGAGGTTTGAGGGCAGAGGAGAAGGGAACTGCAGATAATCTGAGCACAGGGGGCAGAGTCACTGGGAGACACGGTCACTGTCAGACAGCTCACCTGAAGAAGGAGGAAGCTGAGACACATCACAGGGAGCTCCAGAGACAGAACTCAGCTACTCTTGGACGTGCCAGACTAGCTGCAGTCCACTCACTAGCATGTCGGCTTCTCCTGGGGCTCTCTCTATTGAAATGGTCCTAACTTACTTCCTCTTTTCTGCTTCCCTCTGCATCCCTCAGCCACAGCAGCCACGTGCCTCCCCGACACTCTCCAAGGGCACAGTCCCTCCTCCCTGGTCACCCACTGAGACTCACCTCTTCCCACGCTGTGCCCTGCCTCGGCCGCGATCCATGTGGGCCCCCCTACCCCCCCCCGGCCCTTGGGGGGTGGGTTCCTGCGGCCCACAGGCTGACACTCATTCCCTGAGTAGGAACTGTCAGAGTCTGAGTGGGAGTCACTGTGGAAGAAGCACAAAGGTCAGGCCCCACCTGGCTGCACAGGTCACTCACCCACAAAGCTGGCTCTGCTTCAGTCTCTCCTGGACATGGTCTCTAGCACTTTCAAACACCTGCTCCTCCTCCCAGTTCTCCACCTTTGTGGTGGCCTCACATCCCCCAGGACTTGCCCTCTTAGGGTCATAGGGTAGACAGAATGCACCTCTAAGGATGTCTAGGCATGAATCCCTGAAACCTATAAATACGTTGCATCACCTGGTAAAGGGACTTTGCAGGTGTGATTAAAGTGACAGACCTCAAAATGGGGAGATTATCCTGGTGTGATGGTTCCCTTTTATGTGTCCTCTTGGCCAGGCTATATAGTTTCTGGTCATTGAACCAAACACAAACCCAGGTATTGCTGTGGTTAACACCTACAATCAGTCGACTCTAAGGAAAGGCGATTACCCTTGAGGATGTGGGCAGGACTCCGCCAATTAGTTGAAAGGCCTGAGGATGAAGAAATTTTGCCTCAAGACTGCAGCATCCTTTCCTGCCTGAGTTTCCAGTCTGCCCTACAGATTTGGGGCTTGCCCGCACCTAGCATTGCAAAATCTAATTCCTTGCAGTAAATCATATACACGTGTGTGTGTATATTACTTAGCTATAGGTAATTTACTGATTACCAAGTAATACTTAAATACATATTCGTTACCAAATATATATGGATATGTACTACTTGCTAATCAGTAAAAGTACATATATATACTTTTACTGATATATATATATATATATATATATATATATATACATACATACCGTGGTATATATAATTTTACTGGTATATATATATATATATATATATATATATATATATACACCGTGTTTCCCCGAAAATAAGACCTAGCTGGACAATCAGCTCTAACGCATCTTTTGGAGCAAAATTTAATATAAGACCAGGTATTATATTATAAGACCCGGTCTTATAGTAAAATAAGACCGGGTCTTATGTTAATTTTTGCTCCAAAAGATGCATAACAGATGATTTCCTGGCTAGGTCTTATTTTTTGGGAAAAACAGTATATACACCGGGTGTGCCAAAAACATGTATACAAGTGGACACTGGTCAACGTTGCTCAAGCAGTAGTTCACCATAATCAGAAGTGTCTGGACGCTGATGGTAACCACTTTGAGCACCTCTTGTAATTGCGAAGTCAAACGTGACTTGTATTCATCTTTTTTTTTTTTTAAAGATCTTATTGGGGAAGGGGAACAGGACTGTATTGGGGAACAGTGTGTACCTCCAGGACTTTTTCCAAGTCAATTGTTGTCCTTTTAATCTTAGTTGTGGAGGGCGCAGCTCAACTCCAGGTCCAGTTGCCGTTTTCTAGTTGCAGGGGGCGCTGCCCACCATCCCTTGCAGGACTCAAGGAGTTGAACGAGCAACCTTGTGGTTGAGAGCCCACTGGCCCATGTGGGAATCAAAACAGCAGCCTTTGGAGTTAGGAGCATGGAGCTCTAACCGCCTGAGCCACCGGGCCGGCCCTACTTGTATTCATCTTTTGTTATCTGTATGTATTGAGTATTACAATTTTAATAGTTTTTTCCTTTCCTAAAATGTGTATACATTTCTTGGGGCACCCTCTGTATATATATATATATATACTATATATACATACACACACACACACACACACACACACACACACACACACACACGGTAAGACAATTAAGTTCGCGAACTCACCCTAGAAAAAGTGCCGCATACCTCATTGCTGAATATCACTACAGTCACCTTCGAAGTACTCCCCTTAGGAAGATTTGCACTGATGCCAGCGCCTAGTCCACCCTTCAAAACAATTTTGGAACTCTTTTTCTGGAATGGCCATCAGAGCTGTTGTATTACCCTTGATGTCCTAAATGTCATCAAAATGTCTTCCTTTCAATATTTCCATTATCTTTGGGTAAAGAAAGAAGTCATTGGGGGCCAGATCAGGTGAGTAGGGAGGGTGTTCCAATATAGTTATTTGTTACTGGCTAAAAACTCCTTCACAGATAGTGCTGTGTGAGCTGGTGCATTGTTGTGATGCAAGAGCCATGAATTGTTGGCGAAAAGTTCAGGTCATCTAACCTTTTCACGTAGTCTTTTCAGCACTTCCAAATAGTAAACTTGGCTAATTGTTTGTCCAGTTGGTACAAATTCATAATGAATAATCCCTCTTACATCAAAAAAGGTTAGCAACATCGTTGCAACAATTTCACTAACTTAATTTCCGACCTTGTGTGTGTGTGTGTGTGTGTGTGTGTGTGTGTGTGTGTAGTATATATACATATTATACAAAAAGATATATATCTTAACTAGAGAGATAGCTTCATTCTATACTTAATAATACATATGGAGATACATGTGTCTGTCTGTATGTATATGACTCCCACTGGTTCTATTTCCTGGAGAATCCTGATACACCTGTTATTCAGGTGCACCCAATGTAATCAATCACATAAATCCTAAAAGCAGAGATCCTTCCCTGGCTGGAGGCAGGAGAGAAGGAGCAGACCCGCAAATAAGGGAGATTTCAAGCATAAGAGAAGAGGGACTCAACCCAGTGTTGCTGGTGGAGAGCCACATGGAAAGAACAAGAAGGATGCAGGCAGCCTCTGGAGCAGACCAGCCCCAGCTAAGAGCCAGCAAGAGCCAAGGATTCCAGTCCCATGGCCACCAGGAACTGAATTGAGTCGGGAAGAGGACCGGTCCAAATAAGGGCACAGCTCTGCTGGCACCTTGATTTTGGCCTCCTGAGACCCACAGGACCCACCTGGACTCTGCCCAATAGCAACTGTGAGATAATTAATGTCGGTGGTTGTAACCATGTGAGTTGTGGTGATCTGTGATGGCAGCAATGGAAAACTAGTAGCATTGTCCTTGGCTCCTCTCTCCTGCAACCCCATCCCTTTTCATTCCCAAGTCCGAGTGAGCCTGCCTCCTGAATCCCTTCTGGTCCATACCTTCCTCTCTATCCTTGGGCCCCCACCCCAACTCAGACCCAGGGTTCGAATATGAGGCTAAGTAAATAAATAAATAAATAAATAAATAAAATTCAGGGGGAACCAAAGATTCAGTCACCACAGCCCACAACATTGTAATGCAGCAAATGAATAAATGGAACAAAAAGAATAAGTGACACATCTAAGAGGAGCAAAGTGTCAAACTTTTAAATGAAGACGTGATCTGTGTGATTTTTCCTTTAGCCTCAGGCTCCAATACAGTTCATCGCAACCCTGACCCTGTCTTCATTTGAAGTTTTAGTACTTTGTTCACTATGGACCTTTTTTTTTGCATTCTTTTTAAAAATAATGCATTAAGATATTATTTATCTTAAACAAAATGTGGTCTACCCCTACAATGGAATATGATTCAGATATAAAAAGAGTGAAGCACTGACACAGGCTACAACGTGGCTGAACCTTGAAAACATGAGGCTACTTGAAAGAAGCCAGACACAAAAGACCACATATCAGAGGATTTTATGTATATGAAATATCCAGAACAGGCAAATTCAGAGACAGAAAGCAGACTAATAGTTGCCAGGGGCTGGGGGAGCAGGGAGAATGGGGCATGACTGCTAATGGGGTTTCCTTTGGGGGAGATGGAAATGTTCCTGAGCTGCACAGAGGTGGTGGTTGTACAGCACTGGGAATGGATCAAATAAATGCCACTTTAAAATGGTCAACTTTATGTTCTGTGAATTCTACATCAGTAAAAATAGTTAATAAAAATCTGTTTCTGAAATATATTATTTATCTTGGTTACTGAGTTTTGGGTGACCACCCCAACCCAACCTTAAATTTTGCTCTGGAATCAAGTTCTAACCTTGCTCCTGCCCACCCTGCCTCAACGTGGAAGCCAGGAAGGGGTGGGGCACTTTCCACCACCTGGATCTGACTGCATTATTTCTGTCCCATACATACCCTGCAGCTTTGGTCCCTGCAGCGTCCAGGACAAAGCCTAAGCTCCTGATGGCTTTGGAGTTGATCTCTCTAGGCAAACAACACATCACCCAACACATCACCTTATGCCTCAGTGCCCTCTGCTCCACCTGGCCTTCAGGCCTGCTCTGAATTTTCTTCCTCCTCTCCAGGATTTATAACCCTCCCTCACCACTACTCCTTCAAGAGTTTGTTCAAGCCACACTTCCTTGTTACCTGTTAACTGTACCTCTCTCCTCTCCAGCCCCACAACCCCAGTTCCAGCTCACAACTGAGCCAGCCTCCTCCCTCCATCCAGAGGCCTCTACCTCTCCACCCTCCAGCCAGCCTCCTTCTTGGGGACTCTGCTGTCCTCCGTGTCAGGCCCATCTTCACACTGACCCCTGAGGGAAGTTCCTAACACCTAAATCTGACCCTCTTCTTGTCACCCGTAGGCACAGGCGCTCAGGTGCTCAATGTTGTATTGACCTGACTACGGACAAGCAGCTTCAGGCAGGAACCTTCAGCCAGAGAAGTCTCCTCAGCAGTCTCTCTGTCTCTGTCTCTATCTCTGTCTCTATCTCTGTCTCTCTCTGTCTCTCTGTCTCTCTGTCTCTCTGTCTCTCTCTCTCTCTCTCTCTCTCTCTCTCTCTCTCTCTCTCTCTCTCTCTCTCTCTCTCTCTCCATACACTCCCAGAACAGCTGCAATCTGGAAGAAATTACTGTTCCAAACACCCAGACTTCCCCAGTTTCAGGAAATTCCAAGCTGGGCACGGGGCGGAGCCGGATTGGGGGGCGCGCCCTGTGCATCCCCCACCCCCTCTGCGTGTCCTCCACGCACATCCAGTCACGGCCTCCACCCGCCCCCACACTCAGCCCCGAGGGGCCTCAGGTTTTCCACCACTGCTTTCTAGTCCTTTAAATCCTAGAAGCAAACTTTTGGGGGATAAGGAAAGCTGGGCGGGGCCTGCGCCTTAACCCTGTCTGCCCCAGACGACTGAGCTGGACTGGGCGGTGACGCCGCGCCCGTTTGGGCTTCTACCATGGCCCCCGAGAGGGGCTGACATTTCAGTCCCGGTGCAGGTAAAAAAGGGACCGATGCCAGGGGTGGGGCCCGGATTCCTGGGTCTGAATGGGGGAGACACTGGGACCCCTGACTCCTGGGCTGAAGAGTAAGAGCTGGCAGCCAGGACTCCTGGGACCTGGACAGGAGGGGGGCCTGAGGAGATGGCACCGTGGGCCGGGACGCCTGGGTTCTGATCCCCTTCCAGGTTCCGCGTGACACTTCCTTTGCCAGGTGAGATCCGGCCGGGAGGCAGGAGGAAGAAAGCGCGGGCCTGGGACCAGGAGGCCCAGGCGGGCTCCGAACCCAGGACACCGGGTCCCAGCTTCAACTGAGCCTGAGCGCGCGGGCCTCCCTCAGCGCGGGCCCCCCTCAACGAGGACCACGAGGTAAGTGAGGGCAGTAGTGGGCCGGAGTCCCCAGTCAGGTCCAGAGGGAAGCGGACCTAGGGCCGTAGAGACGGCGGCCGCTGAAGTCTGGGCCGCAGCCACGTGGCCTCAGGAAGCACGTACTGCAGCCCCCAGGGACCGGGGTCTTCCCCTTTAGGGTGCCCCACCGCACCTCGCCGCGTCTCCCACGCGGCTGAGAACCAGTCCGGCCGGATTCGGAGCGGGTTGTTATCTCTGTCCTGGCTGGGCTGGGGCCGGGAGATGACAGAAGAGAACCAGCTGTGCCCCCCACCCCCACCCCTACAGCTGGAGCGCGCTGGAAGGGGAAGAGGCGGATGGGGGCGGGAGGAGGGCCTCAGCCCCGGGCGCGAAGGCAGGAGGCCGGTGTCCCATTTTCGCTATTGCCTCTCTGCCTGCTTCACGTTTGTCACAAACAACGGCCCCTCTGTAGGAGCTTTGGCCGAGTGACGGACTTTTTCTGAGTATGATCTCATTGCATCCAGCACAGAACTCTGCTCTAGGGAGATTAGAGCCTCTCTTTAAGAATACACGAGGCTCAAGGCTAGGAGAAGTGGAGCGACTCGCCCCACGGTCTCAGAGCTGGCAGAAGAGGTGGCATTCAAAACAACAAACAAACTAAAAACATTTACTTCATTGTTCTCATCTGGAATAAATAAAAAGAAAAGAGAACCAAACAGGGTCATGGGTGTAGGAATCCCTGGCCTTTCTAGCAAATCAAAACATTCTTTCCATGGGATGCACAGAGCCTGCCCTATCCTTTGGGGGCTATGAGTGATCAAATATCATCCTTATACTCTGGAATTCAAGTGCTGGCATCCAAATCCGTCCCCCAACATTTGCTACTGTGTGACCCAGGGTGTTACTTCACCTCTCTGTGCCCCAGCCACCACATCTGTAAATCAGACATTATAACACTGGTCTCCTCTTTGGGTCGTTCTGAGGATTACTTGAGTTTGTTCGTCTGTGTAAAGCATGTAGGCGCCCGCCTGGCCCAGAATAAGTGCCTGGGAAGTAAAATGGGAACATCCTGAGTGTACTTTGTGACCACCCCCAGCGTACACGCACCCTGATTCCCGTTTTTCAGCCAAGCAAACTGAGATTTAAGGTTGAGGACGTTCAGGGTGCTACAGAAAGGAAATGGCAGCCCAGGTGTGTTTGATGTCAGAAACCAAGATCTTAATGTGCTGCCAGGTGCTGGAAAATGACGGTGACATCACCTGTTAGGGAAATAGGAGGATGGGACAAGGGGCAAACTACGGCTTTGCCAGGAGAAGCAGTGCCTCAGAGCTTCCCAGAGAGACGTCCCTTTAAAGGGCAGCAGGCAGTGAAAGCAGTGACTCTGGGCTCTGAAGACCCACAGAGCTGGTTTTGTGACCTCCAGCAAGTCACATACTATGAGTGTGTTTCCTTATCAGGAACATGAAAGAATGACCTGAGGTGGGACTCCACTGAACATTTATTGAGCATTTTCTGTGTGCAGGGTACTATGCTAAGACTTTCATGGGCAATATTTCACCTATTCTTTCAAAGAGGTTATGAAGTATCATACTGGTATCATTCCATTTTTGAGATGAGGTCAGAAAGGTTAAGTAACTTGCTCAAAGCCACACAGCAGTGGGGAAAGGCAGATCCAAACCTGGGCAGCTGGCTTTCTGAGTATTGCTCTTGTCACCTATAACTCACTGCAGTGTAATAATGGGCACTGAGAGAGCATTTTTTACTTTAAACTGTGAATTGATATTCATTAATGAATGTCAGAGGTCAGCATTTAAAAAAAATATAAAATAGATTAGAATTGAAAATATCCAAGTGCCTAGCATGTTATAAGAGTAAGTCTTGTTTTGTACAATTTTTGTTTCCCTTATGTGGAGGGCAGGGGGTGATTTTGTGCCAGGTTGCAATAAAAATATAGTTGTTAATCTAGGTGGAGGTCAGAGAAATTTGAGAAACATTGTACAGGTGGTGAAACAAAACTAGTTTTCCCAGAAAAATAAATAAGTGTGTGTGTTTGGGTAGGGTAGAGGGCAGTTCTCACAACTCGTCCATCTACAATTATTTTGAATCCTTTTGGCTTTACTTTTTGTCCACATTATCACTGATAGTGCCCAGGGTGCTTGTTACTAAAAGAATAATGCTGGCTGTTTAGTCTCCCTTGTAGGATTTTATGAAATCTAAATTTTGTTCCACTGTGGTTGTTTGGGAACACTAGCACTCACAATTGGCTGGCACTGTTACAAATATCATTTTCAATATAGTTTTCTTTGACTGAGCTTTTCTGTGTGCCCTGCAAGGAAGCTAGTGCTATTTAAATCATTTTACAGATAGGAAACAGAGAGAGATGACATAATTCATACAGCTGGCAAAGGGTGGGGCCTCAATTCAAATAGAAAGAACGTCGTTCATTATAACAGTGACTGTTATTACAAAGGCACAAGGTCATCAGAGTCCCTCCCAGAATTCCATGAAAACAGGCAAGTTCCAGGATGTGGGCAAAGGTTGGCAGACATTTCTGTTTATCATGAATCGCTGCAGCCACATGGCAAGAGGGCATCTAGTTAGTTTACAGTTCACAAACTGCCAGATTCAAATTTATGCCACTTTGCCATTTTTTAACATAGATAAATCTGCATTATCTTACAAAAAGTGAGACTTTGTTTCTTTCAAAATCAAATAATTCAAATTAAGACATGCTGTGCCTGTATACAGATTCCCAAGTCCACCCTAAAACTCCCGACTTAGAATCTTCAGACAGGCCTACAGTCAAGATTTTTGTGTGCTCCAGCCAAAGCCTTTATGGGCCCCTTCGTATACATGAAATTGTATTTTAAAACTGCACTGTTACAAAGACATTTTATATATATATATATATATATATATATATATATATATATATATATATATATATATATATACATTTAATAAAATAAAAATAATGCACACATTTAAAAATAAATTCAAACATTTCCACGTTTTCGCTGGCCTCTGAAAATGTGTGGGCCCTAGGCATGGTGCCCTTTGCACCCACTGGATGCAGCCAGCCCTATCTTCAGGAATCTCTATGTGTGAGGAGCTGGAGTTTCTGTCAAGTTTGGGAAGCACTCTTGAAGGTTGTTCATTGCCTGGCCTCAAAGAAGCTCAAATGTTAATTCTTAGTGGAATCAGCACAGCATGTGGTGATGGGCAGACCTAAACTTGAGTCTGAGATGTGAATCAGGCAGATGCGACCTCGGGGCCTCTGGGAGCTTGTTTTCCCACCTATAAAATAGTAATAATCCCTCCACCATCATCCTGTCCCTGTGGAGGGCGTCCTGGGAATGGCTGCCTAGACCCCTCGCTGGGGGTCGGCAGGCCTAGGGCTAGGGCGCTCCCTCCGGATGGAGGCCGGGCTGACACGTCCCTACCCTGCAGATGCCTGTGCTGAAGCAGCTGGGCCCCGCGCAGCCCAAGAAGCGGCCAGAGCGCGGCGCCCTCTCCATCTCCGCGCCACTCGGCGACTTCCGGCACACGCTGCACGTGGGGCGAGGTGGCGACGCCTTCGGGGACACGTCATTCCTGAGCCGCCACGGCGGGGGGCCGCCCCCTGAGCCCCGGGCGTCCCCCGCAGGGGCCCCGCGCTTCGCACCACCGCCCGCCGTGCCGCAGCACCCGCCGTCCGCCCTCCGCGCGCCCGCACCCACTGACCCGTTGCTGTCCTTCCACCTGGATCTGGGCCCCTCCATGCTGGACGCCGTGCTGGGCGTCATGGACGCGGAGCGCCCAGGGGCTGCTGCCGCCAAGCCCGATGCGGACCCCGGCTCTGGGGAGCAGCACCCCAGGGCCCGCTGCCGCACCAACGCGGACCTCGAGCTGGACGACGTCATCGGCCTGTAGGCTCCCAGTTCCTCGCGCCCTTGCGGTCCGGCACCCCACTTCTTTATACATAAACGGCCAACTTCTGTGCCCAGATTCTGTCTGTTCACTTTGCACGTGTGAAAAGGGGGTGATGGGGTCCCGGCGCCATTAAGAGTCTGGCATGTCATCTGGAGCTCTGGTCCCCGCAGAAACCAGACCCGCCAGGGCGAGGTCGGATGATGGGCCTGAAGTCATGGGTTGCAGCCCCTTTAAGAGAGCTCGGGGACGTGGTTAGGAGGACCCCTCCCAGGGACCGGGTCCCGACGGGCCGTTCCCACAGCTTCATTCATTCATCCTGTTGACAGTGCCGCTACCGGCCGGAAGCGGTCCTGCGCGGCCTGACTCGCTCCAGGGGCCGGGCCAAGTGCAGTGGACCCTGCCCTTTTCCCTGGGAGCAGCATCACAGGAAAGTGGAAAAGGCGTGGTCCACTGGAGGAGGGCCTTTTGTTCCCCCGAAAGTGTGTCGGCCGGAGGACGAGGGCGGCAGCAGCGTCAACTCTGGGTGACGAAGTTCGGTCTTGAGCCTGCAGTTTGTCTTGTTATCCGAGGGTGACTACCCCGGGGACCAGGGGGTGTGGCAGCACATGCAAATCATAAGGTGGGGAGCAGAGACAGGCTCACTAGGGGTCCAGAGGCGGGGCTTCACATGCAAATCGTTAAACGGGGACGGACCCGGCTCGCTAAGGACCCGGCTCCCTAAGGACCCAGGAAGGGCGGTGCCGCACAGGAAAATCACTAGAGTAGGGTGTGGAGCCAGGCTTGCTAAGGGACCAGGGAAGGCGGTGCCGCAGGGGTAAATCTTTTGGACTGGGGGTGGGGCCACACATGTCAGCCGAATAACCGCCGAGGCGTTGGGCTCAGGCTCCCAGAGGACTTTGGAGGGCGGTCCACTTGGGCCAGAGTCAAGAGCCCCGGGGGTGTAGGAGTGGCCGGAGTGCCTGCCCGCGACGTCACAGTAGAGTAATCGCCTGGGTTGAGGCGGGGCTGCCCACTGCGCCGGCCAGCCAGGGCAGGACCGTTTCGCCAGCTGTTCCCCGATTCCCATGGCGGCGGCCGGAGAGTCCCCGGAGGACCCCGCCGCGGAGCCCACGCCGGCGGCGGCCTGCCGCTTCTTCCTGGAAGGCCGCTGCCACTTCGGAGCCCGCTGCCGCCACCCCCACCCCGGGGCCCCGGAGCCCGCGCGGCCTAGTGGCAGGGCCCGGGCCGAGGCCGGGACCAAGAAGCCCCCGCTGCGCACTGCCGCGG
This sequence comes from Rhinolophus sinicus, assembly GCF_036562045.2. Lineage (NCBI taxonomy): Eukaryota > Metazoa > Chordata > Mammalia > Chiroptera > Rhinolophidae > Rhinolophus > Rhinolophus sinicus. The sequence goes on from NC_133760.1 coordinate 974,434, forward strand.
CGGTCATCCAGCGCATCCGCTGGGACCCGCGCCTGGACCCTGCCGACTTCTCGGTGGGCTACGCTGACCGCTTCTTGGGTGTGTGTGAGGAGCCCTTCAGCGCCTTCTGCTGGGACGAGCCGCTGGCGGCGCTGGGGCCCGGTGTGCTGGCCGTCCCGCAGCACCGCGTGCTGTACTTCCGCTTCCGCGACCGAGTCGTGTGGGACCGCGCCTCGCGCTTGGACCAAGTTTTTGGCTCGGGCTCCGCGGAGGGCCGCGGACCCACCATCCTGGACGCACTCGACGGCGGGACCGCGCAAGTGTCCGGAGATGTGCACGATGACGACGCGCAAGGGGCCTGGGAAGCACAGGACTTCGTAGCTGCTGCCCCTGCTGGCGCCCGAGAGCAGCCGGGCGGGCCAGGTTCTAAAGCCGGTCACCTGACACTGGCGTCTGCCAACACCCAGGAAGTGGATGGGACCAGAAGCCTGGATTCCCCGTGGACAGAGCCCAAAAGGGTGCTGAAGACGGCCGTGGAAGCCAGGACTGAGGAGATACAGGCCATGGCAGCCCCAGGAGAAAGCTTCCCTGAGACTAAAGTGTTGTGGGGTCCCGGAGCCTGGCCCGAAGGCGGGGGCGGCGGCGCAGCCCCTCGCCAACCCCGCCCCACGCATTTTGTAGCCATCATGGTGACAGAGCCCAGGCTGCAGCTGGGGGTGGCCAAGGCCCAGGAAGAGCTGGTCCGAACCACGCCTTCCTGCGCTGCATTCACAGTGCCCACAAAGGCCCTGCACCTAACGCTGGCCCTACTGAGGCTGGTTGGACCCGGAGAAGTAGCAGCCGCCGTTGGAGCGCTGAGACGCGTGCTTTCAACCCCCGGAATAGACGCACCCCCGCAGCTGACGTTTAGGCGGCTGGTGCTCCTGGGTTCCCAAGTGCTCTATGCGCCACCTTCCCCCTCCCTGGAAACCGTGGCCCAAGTGCTGAGCCAGAGGCTGGAGGCTGAGGGGCTCAGAGTGCTACAGCCCTCTGGGGGACTGCACCCCCACCTCACGCTGGCCAAGGTGCCCCGGGGCTCCCAAGGCCACCTCCCTGCCACTGGGTTCAGCTCGGAGCAGGAGCTAGGGAGCCAGCCCCTGAGGCAACTCTGGTTGTGTGTCATGGGGAGGGCAGGGGGCGCCTACCAGCCCCTGGCTGAAATCCCCCTGGGGTAACAGTCCCAGACCTATGCGACAAATAGGATTTCAACCCCAAACCAGCCAGATCCAGTCCAGGAGGCACAAAGCTCGCTCTCTCTCTCTTTAATTTTGGTTTCTCTCAAGCTTCCAAACTGTGCTCAGTGCTCCAAGGAAAAGAATGAAGGAAAGAAAGGGGAGGGGAGAGGAAAAGGGAGGGGAGGCAGAGGAGGAACATCTGGAAAAAAAGCAGCCTGACAGTCCAGCTGTTTGCGAACTCATTGCACATCCTCCAGTTACATGGCAGAAGAGGGAGGGAGGGCCGAAAAGAAAAGGGGAGGAAGAAGAAAAAATAACTTAAACACACACAAAAAGAAAAGAGAAGGAAACATGACGTGAGCTGGTGATCCATGAAGGCAGGGAGGGGGAACCGTTTACCTGTGCTGAACCAGGGGGGGGGGAGCAGGAGGAGGAGGAGGGAGGGAAGGGGGAAAAAAACCAGAAGAAACACTGGGGTGGAGGGAGGGGACACGAGACAACTTAATACAACTGCAGACGAGGCGGCCCGGCCGGTGAGGTCCCGCGATGGCCTCCGGAGTCCTCAGTGCGAGGTGGCGGCGTGCTGGTGGTGTGGCGATGGTGTTTCTGGGGTGGGGGCCGAGGGCAGGACACAGTCTCTACGGGCTCCCCTTGCTCCAAACACTGAGGCCCCAGAGGGCTGGGCAACAAGAGTCTGTGGTGAGGCGGGCAGCGGGCAGCGTGCTGGTGCCCCCGCCGAGGCGGGCATGGGCGGAGCAGCCTGTCTTCTCCCGCTGGCCCCCGGCGTGGGACGGCCAGCCAGGGTGCCGGGTTGGTGCCGGAGTACAAGCTCGAGAGAGAGAGAGAAAAAACACTGAGACAGCATTAGTGGAGGTACAGAGTGGACACAGACCATGCCCCCACCCCTCTGCGCCCCACCCCTCCTCCCCGTCCCGTCCCTCTGAGGCAAAAAATAAAAATGTAGAAAAAAATCTCTGTACAGACTCCCCAGTCGGAAAAACGGGGGCAGGGATGGTGACTCTTTCTGGAGCCCACTCCCCACAATTAATTTACAACCCAAGTCCATGGCTCAAAAACAAGATCTGCAGAGGCAGCACTGGGGACTGCAGCCCCACCCCGCCCCGTCGTGCTGGTGCTCAGAAGGCGGACAGCTGCGCCAGGCTGAGGCGGCAGTCGATGCTGGTGTTGTCCGGGCCCGAGTAGGCCAGGCCCAGAGGCTCTAGGAAGGCCCGGCAGGCAGCCTCGCCCTCGAAGGCCAGCTCGGCCTGCAGGTAGGAGACGGGCAGCGCAGGGCGGAAGCTACGGAGACAAGAGGAGAATGTGATGAAGCGGGCGGTGGGCAGGGGGGGCCCCACAAGCCCAGAGTGGGTGCCCCCCCTTCGGACACCCAAAGGGTTTCCTCAGCACGTTACCTGCTGACCTCTAACCCCCCTAACCTCCCCACCTCTGGGGCTTGGGGAGGCCCGGGGTGGGGCTGATGGCCCCAACCCCAGTTGTGCCCCCCCTCACCCTCACTTACCTGTGCGGGGGGCGGGGAAGGAGAGGGGACAGGAGTGAAGGGCCCAGCTGGCTCCTCCATGGCACAAGGGCCTGAGCAGTCCCTTAGAACAGGGCTGCTGTGACCGAGGGGCAGAGGCCAGGCAGAGGTAGTGACCTCGGAACCGCATGGGATGGCAGGGCTGACTGCTACTCTGGGGGCCCAGCCTTCATGAGTCCCCAACCCTGGGCTAGTGCCTTGGAAATGCCCAGACACAGGTCGTCCGCCAGCACTTACTACATACTCAAAACAGGATTTCTGATTGTCCAGAAGAGACACTATTTATGGAGCACTTGGCATGTGACAGGATACAGCTGTTCTAAGTACTGCCACAGTGACTCACTGAATTCTTGCCTGTAAGCTATGTCACCCTACGCTTTATAAACAAACACTGAGCAAACTGTAGATCCAAAGACAGAGCCACTTGACCAGTGTCACCTAGGAAGCAAGTAGTAAAAGATACATGAACCAGTCCTGCCCCAAACTGATGCCCACATGGAGTGGGGGGACACGGGAGAGCCTACTGTCCCCCACATCTGAGCTGGCCTCCTGGCTGCCATGCAGGGACCTGACTCTGGGATGGAGGGACGTGTCTGCCCAGGAAAGGCAGTACCAACTTAAAAGTGGGAAAGCATGAGAGCCTAAGGCGAGTGACAGGCCAGGGCCCCTTCCACAGGCACTCTGCTGTCTGTGTCCCCATAAGGCAAGCACACGGAAGCTTGGGAGCTGCCCTGCAGGAACCTGTCCAGCCACACAGGGTGGACTCACTCGGAGGGGCTGCTGGGTCCTTCAGGCACACCGCCGCCGCCTCACTCCCAGTCATTAACCAGGTTCTGTGCACCCTCACCCTCCACGTTTCTGCCCCGTGTCCTTTATTTCCACGGCCCCTGCCCTGGCTCGGCCTTTCCCTTCAATCCTTTCCACCCAAACTACATCCTAGACTGTCCTTAACCTTCAGGTTGAATGTCCCAAGCTAGCAGACATGGCAATCAAGGCCCCTGGGACCAATTGACCCCTGACCAGGGGTTCTCAAGGTCGGCAACACCAACACGAGGGTAGATGATCAGCTGTGGGGCACCCTGCGCACTGCAGGCTGGGCAGCAGCATCCCTGGTCTCTACCCACTACAGACCAGTAGCACCCCCAACTCGTGACAACAAAAGATGTCTCCTAACATTGCCCTATGTCCCCAGGGGGAGTCTCACTGTCCTGAGAAGCACAGGTCCCCCTCAATGTCTGGCAGCAGGACACAGACTGCGTCAGCACTGCCCATGTCCAGTTTGCCCCGCATCATGCCTCTTTCCCTAACCCTTTTTGTACCCTCGAAGGACTTAAGTGGGAACGTGGCCCCGTCCCATCAGACCAGAAGCTGCCAAGAGCAGGACCATCTTTTCTACTTTGTCTCTAGAGCAGGAGCTCAGTGACAAAAGCCGAGAAAGACAGACAGACACCTTGCAGGGAGGGAGGCTGGGGCCCATAGCAAGGAGCAGACCAGCCAGGGTCCCAGGTGACGTGAGCAAGAGGAAGACAGCAGCAAGGAGTAAAGAAGGACCCCCAGAGCACTAAGACAGAGATGGTGGAGGGAGCAACAGGAGGGCCAGAACAGAGGGTGGGCTGTGCGAAACGAAGCAGGAGGCACTGGAGGGTGCTGTGTGTGGAAAGAGAAGGGGAGAGGGGACCAGGAGGGAGACCAGAGATGACAGGTGATGCAGCTGGAGGCCCGGCGTCCGGGAATGTGCAGATAAGGGAAGAGAGGGCCGGGGCAGAGCTCAGCAGCACATACGTTTTGATCATCGCCTTGAGGGCAGCCTTGCGCTCCCGATCTGCGAACTTGTCTACGAGGTAGCCAGACATACAGGGCGCATGGCAGTAGAGCCGGAAGAAGCGGTGGTAGTTGCCCAGAGCCCAGGCTGCCCTTAGCGCCAAGGCGTGGGCCACGCAGGGGTCTGTCTTCAGCTCCCGTGTCAGATACGCCAGCTCCGTGGTGATGTCTGTAGCCCCAGACAAAAGGGAGTCAAGAAGGGCCCAAGCTGGGCCGTGCCGCCCAGTCCCACAGCCAGGGCCTCACCTCCTGAGTTCTTGGTGAAGATATAATACAGGATCCGGTAGGCAGTGAATTCGCCCACGTTGCCCGGCAGGTTCTCTGCATATAGCGACTTGAGCTGCGTCTGGCACTGGTTGAACTCCTCGTGGTCACCCTGGTGGTGGGGGGCGGAGAAGGGGGAGGAGCACAGTGAGGCCCGGGGAGGGGCCCCGGGGCCCCGGAGCAGCCCGGGGCACGTCACCACTCACCTTCTCCAGGGCGATACGGGCATGTGTCTCGTACACCTCCACGGTAAATTCCGTGCGCACACCTTGCACCTGGGCAGTGGGGACAGGTCAGGCCACAGCAGGGCAGCACCTTCCCCCACTGAGCCATGTCAGCCCCCCCCCTCACCGTCAGGTCCTGCCGGATGGACTTCATCTGTTCGCAGGCGAAGGCGTAATCCTGCTTCTCTTTCCAGTGGGACTTGACCATGCACAGTGATTTCTTCAAGACCTGGGGCAGGAAGGAGACGAAGGCTCGGCATGACAGGCAGGCAGGGCAGGGACGCACCACCTCCCATTCCAGTTCCATTCCCTTGGTGTTTCAAATGAGGGTGTGACACCAGAACCACTCAGTGACTCACTACTGTCATGGGGAAGAACTCACAGCACAGCACAGGTAAGTGTGCCCGGGCCCGGTTCCCACTCCAGCACCCAGCAAGCATGCACCTGGGACACAGTGTTCACTGGATCGTCCCGAGGGCCTCAGCGGAGGACGCTGGGGTCCTTCTCCTTCTCAAAGCCATGAAAGCCCAGAGGCTGAGTGACGAAGCCACACACCCAACACTCAGGTCTTCAGTTCACCTCAGTGCCCACCTGGCCAGCTGGGCTCACACGGATGACCCACCTTTCCCACCTGCACTTACCGGGACAGGGCGCACAGTAGACGGGTCAGGGGCGCAGGTGAGACGCAGGTAGTGCTTGGTGACGTCAGGGCAGGTGCCCACGATCTGCAGCTCCTGCCAGTCAGGGTCAGCCCCGCTGCTCTCCAGGCCGCCCACCTGCAGCACCAGGGGCTCGAGGCGTAGGCGGCGGGAATGTCCGTGCTGGAAGCGGGCCGCCCGCTTCTGCTTCTTCAGCTCGCGCTCAGGGTCCTCACACTCCAGGGCCACCATCCTCTTGCGGCTGCGCTTGGGAGCCAGGTCGTGCCTGGGGAGGGAGGCGGCCAGCAGAGGCATCGACGCCGTCCTCAGCCACAGCAGCCACGTGCCTCCCCCACACTCCCCAAAGGCATAGTCCCTCCTCCCTGGTCACCCACTGAGACTCACCTCTTCCCACGCTGTGCCCTGCCTCGGCCACGATCCATGTGGGCCCCCCTACCCCCCCGGCCCTTGGGGGGTGGGTTCCTGCGGCCCACAGGCTGACACTCATTCCCTGAGTAGGAACTGTCAGAGTCCGAGTGGGAGTCACTGTGGAAGAAGCACGAAGGTCAGGCCCCACCTGGCTCCCCACAGGCCCAGCCCCACCTGCAGCCAGTACGCACCTGCGTCGGAAGTGGCGGCTGGGGGATCGGGAGGAGGAACGGGAGCGTGAGTCGGTGCTGGAGGAGGAGCTGTGGTCCTTCATGAAGACATTACGGTTGCCAAACTTGGCGAAGCTGCTGCCCCTCGCTCGGCTGGCTCCCCCCGCCCCTGGTGTCCCTCGCTGGGACTGGGCGGCCCCGCCCCTGGTGGTGGCTCCCGCCCCCCTGGGGGGGTGAAGGCTGCTGGGGGTCTCCCATCGCTTCTTCTTGGGACTCTCTGCCACAGGATCTCGAGTCAGCCTGAGGACAAAGCAGGTCAGGGCATCACCAACCTGTGCTCCCACCGCCCACCAGCCACCAGCCACCCACCCCAGGGACACAAAGCGGCAGGCAGGAAGGGCACGCGTGTAAATGACTGGGCTGACGTGCTGGGCAGAAACGTAGGCGAACCCAGCTGGATGTGTCTAGCAGGTGCCTTCAGACTGCAGAACCCTGGGCCCGGCCTTTCGTCCCTCCCCACCCGGCACCCAGGCAGCTCTCACCCCGGCAGGGGCTCCCGGCTCCAGTCGATGGTGTAGGCGGAGCCGTCCTGGAGGCGGGCCTGCAGCACCTCCTTCAGCAGCTTCTCCGTCCTGTCCTTGTCCTCCTCCGATTCACAGGCCGTGAAGCAGCGCTCCACATACTCTTTCATGTCCTGTGGCCAATCGTCTGGCTTCCCAGAGAGGCTCCCCCTGGGCAAGCGCATTGCAGGGACTCAGCTAGGGCTCACCCATCGGCAGAGCCCGTTGTCACCACCACTCACTGAGCTGATTTGTGTCCCAGACCTAAGGTGGCGTTTCCTTCTCCATCCCAGTCTGTGCTCCCAACCCCACGGGAGGCCCACTCCCCTCTGAGGACCTGCAGGGAGTTGAACACAGATGCTGAGCATGGGGGCAAGGGAGTGGTCACCTGTGATTCTGGGCCTTCTCGGGGTTGGGCTGGGGGCCGAAGCCGCTGTGCTGGCCCTCGGAGGAGCTGAAGCTCTGGCTGGTGACAGCGAAGGGCCGTTTCTGAATGTTGAACTTGAGACCACCAGTCCCGGGGGCCGCTGTGAGGGCAGTGAAAGCCAGGGTTAGGCCTACCCCGGGAATGGAGAGGTACAGTGCCTGGTGGCTGCCCCAAGGCCCTGTCGATGCCAGCACCCAGAAGTAAGGCCCCACGTCCCGGTTTCTCTGCACTGCCCACTTACGCTTCATGCGGTTCCATAGCTGCTGGCCCTTCTTGGGCTTGGTGGGCTCTGTGTAGGAGTGCGGCCCATAGGCCTGGCCCGAGGCAGGCCCGGCCTGGCTGTGCTGTGACGCTGGGGCCGTGCCGGGCTGGGGGCCGTTGTTCAGAACATGAGCCCCGTGTGGGGGGTTGGAGGGCTGAGGGGGCTGGGCCGCGGGCAGCTGCTGGGGAGGCGCCTGGTAGGACATGCTGTCATCCATGCTGGGGACAGGGGGCTGTCAGAAGAAGTGGTGCTGAAGACAGGAGCAGAGCCTCGGGCTGCTCACAGTCTGTCCGCAATCGTGACAGTACTCAGCTCTCAACTCTGCCACGTCCTTCTTCTGAGGCACGGCCTTTTACCAACCACCCTTCCACAGCTAGGAGAATTCAAGCTCAGACACAGAGGTACTCACATGGCCTCAGCTGTTAAGTGGCATCCTCCCCCCACCAGTGGTTATGGTCCGAGCACATGTCCCGTGCCAGTCAAGATATGTATATGACAACAATACACACTCGCAAGAGCCCTGTAATACGATCACCTTTCCCATTCTAAGTAAGAGCTGGCTGAGCTGTGGAAGTCACGTGACCACACCACCAGGCCCACCCGCCTCCCTGCACTGGTTGTACCACTCCTCCAAGCTGCATATTAAGTGCAAGGCCAGAATATATGTGTGTGACTGCACGTGTGGGGAGATACAGAAGACAGGTTGCTACCACCATCACCCCAACAGCCCAGGCCTGGGCCTTAGCCAAGCCCTAAACCCATCCTGGTTTCAAAACCTCTGCTCTGCCCAGCCTCAGAGCAGGACTTGCTTGGCAGGAGGGAAAAAAAGGGGAGGTGGTCAACTTAAATAACACAGGTGTCCCCATTGCTAGCCCACTCAAAAAACTACATCCCCAGCTGGAACATGACATGGAGCTGGGCTGGGGCGTTACCTGGTTCAGAGTCCCTTGGTGCTGGGGGCCTGATGGCTGCTGGGGTGTGGCTGAGCCATAGGAACCGGCCATCCCGTACTGGGAGGGGGAGCCATAGCTCTGGTACATGCTCTGCCAAAGGCAGGAAGGAGGGTTAGTGGCAGGCCACCCCCACCCCTGCTGCTCAGACACCATATGCAGCCTGTGGCCCTCCCTCCCTCATCCCTCACCCTTTTGTCTCTACCGCATAACGACCTAATTCTCTTACATTAAGGAAAATTATAAGACAAAAATGATTAATTCTATATCCCACTTCCACTAGTCCTCACAAGTTATTTCTCTATTCCACAAGAATTTACTGAGTGCCAACTCTTCTAAGCACTACAAAAGACATAAATCCATGCTCAAATGAAACTGGCACTCAGAACAGCACAGTTGCAGACAAACATGTAACACAACCAGCAGTTAAGAGCTGGGAAAGAAAAGGCCAAGCAAAGCCACAGAGTGCAGAGTGAGGGGACGCTCCTTTACACATAAATTTGGTCAGAGAAAAGTGCTCTTTTTAGGCGCCATCTGTGCAGCCCTCTGGAAGGTGAGGACACAGCGAGGTGTGGGCACGTGGGATGGAGAACAGCAGCAGAGTATGGAATGGACTTGGTGTGGGAACATGGAGCGTGTGGCAACTGGAGTGGGGAGAGGTAACCGGAACCACCAGATAGCACAGGACCTGGTGGACCAGGACGGGCTTGGGAATCGATCTCATGGGCAATGAGTTAGTGGGGCATGTTCAGCAATTGTCATGCCGTCTTCAATCCATCAGCCACCCGGGCTGTGCCCCACTGAGCCCGCCTGCGCCCCACAGCTGAGCACTCACCACAGGATAATAGTAGCTGTAGGGATAGGCGTAGCTGTACTGCTGGTACCACTGGTAGTACTGCTGCTGCTGTAGCACCGAGGCTTCCGCCTGGGGCACATACTGTGGAGACAGCCCACTTGACGTAAGCCTGGGTGCAGGAGCCCACGGGCCCCATGGTCCCCAAAGGGCAAACCTATTTACTGGTTACCTGCCGTGGAACAGAACTGGGCCCACATCTCCCCATGGAGAGCCACCACCTCTACCCCCGGACTCAGACACCTTAGGGACCAAGGGAATGTCTCCCTCTTCAGGTTGGACTCCCAGGGATAAGGACACATGTTGCCTTGGATGTTTCAAGGGAACAGTCCTTGCTTCCCCCACTCTACAACTCCTAGGGTGTCTTCAGAGCCCTATGTACTGGTGATACATGGGGACACCATGAGTGTCTCTCCCCCCAGCAACCCCCCATCAGGGTGCTCAGGCCCATGTGGCCTTCTCACCTGTGCGCTGGCCACAGGCCCATTGCTGCTGGCCTTGGCGGAGCTGCCAGCGGCACCAGCCTTACTGATGCTGGCCAGGGCCTGGCGGGCCTTCTCCCACTCCGGGTTCTCGTGCATGGGCGTCTCCATGCCGTTCTCTCTGCCAGTCCCGGCCACCATGCTGTACTGAGAGGACCTGCACAGAGTGGACCGAGTGAGTCTGCTCTCCCCACTGCACACAGTGTGTGTGTGTGTGGGGGGGGCGGGGGGGTGGTCCAGGCAAACACCAGGGCTGGGATCCCAGATCTCCCTCTATTTATTGGAGCCTAACTTTTCTAATCTATGATATGCTAACAACCAGTTTCTGTTTCATAGTTTTCTGTGAGGAATAAATGAGATTTCCCACCTAAGGTGCTTTTCCAGATGACTGGTACACAGCAGTTGTTAAAAATCAAACAATACAATTAACAGCATCCAGAGAACTTAACATAGCACCTGGTGACCAGTAAGTCTAAATACTATGAATCAACAAATTCTGTCTGACACCAGCCAACTCAGCAGGTTATAATTACAATGTTTTGAAAAAATAAGGAATTAACAAAAAAGTAAATGACTATTAAGTGTTGGAAACTGCCTCCCAATCGTAGCTCACTGAACAAATCACCAGTTTTGTGAAACAAGAACTATACTGTGAAAAACGAAAGCTCAGAAGGCTTGACCTTCTTCACACTACACCCAAATGCTTCCTGTATCCTGTGGCCAGAAGTCCTTATCCTCACCCCCGGGGACAACTGCATCACTTCGCCCCACGCTGTGTGAGGTCCTGTCCCAGACGACAACGCTGGGGCTTGCTTCCTCTGGCCCTCCCCTCTGGCTTCTGTCCCTCTAACCCACTAACCAGTCTGTGCTACGTTGATCACCCACGTTGGCCGCCATCTGGACCTTGGGGTGTAAGGGGTGGACCTCGGGAGCCAGACTGCTTTTTCACTGTCTGTGAGAAAAAGAATGAATTAGGAAGACTCAAAAAGGAGCAACAAACATACCACAATGTGGGGAAAGGAACAGATGGACTCACGAGAAGCCAGGCAGAAAAGAGATGTTTGAGAAAGGAGCCCCTAGGGTAAAGAATCTGGAGAGAATTCTGGGTGTGGGAAAAAAGGTGAGGGGAAGACCTGGGCCTCCCGGTAGTGCTGTGGGTGGAAAATGAAGGATTTGAAAACAGGAAAGTTTGAAGGAATTTCCCATAGGGAAAGAGAAGGATCTGAAACCCATGAGAAAAGGGAAGGATTCGAGGGAACCCTGAGGCACATACGGAAAGGTCAGAGTGGGATGGGGGACCTCGGCCAAGGTAAGAGGTCTAAAAATTCCTGAAAGGAAACAGAAGAGAGAAGTCACTATAATGAGCAAAGTCTGAATGAACCCTCAACACTGGAAGACTTGGAAAGATTTCTGAGAATTCTGTAAAGAATTCAGGGTGCTCTGAAAACACTGGAGAATGGAGAAAAAAATCTGAGAGGAAAAGGACTTCTGGAAGTTACTCCTAGAAGCAGGGAGAAGTTGAGTGTGCGCAAGGGAAATGCCAAAGTGAAGAAATGGGTTCCTAGGAAGCTCTGACAAGAATGATTTCAGGAAGGTTCTCTAAGGGCAAAGAGCCCTATGTGGGAAGTTCCTGGGGTAAAGAAGAGGCAATTGCTTTGGCTGGGGGTCTGGAGAGAAAGCTTGGGGACGCCTAAAGAAGTCCAAAACATGTTTTGGAAGGTAACAGTGGGGTGGAGTACGAGAAGTGAATGGGAGTGTTGGGGGCAAGAATTGGGGGGCCTAACCTTGAGGGGATAACTGACAAGCACGGATGGGCTCAAAGGCGAGTCCCGCTTGAGAACTCGACAGTCCTACAAGAAGTGAGGTGACAGGAAAAGGAGTCTGGGGCTGGAAAACGCCCTATGAAAAAAAGGTCTTAAAAGAACCAGACCAGGGTGAAGCAGAGGGCCATGAGCAGGGTACTGGTAGGGTGGCAGGACAGGAAGGAGATTGGGGGGAAGTTGGGGCCGGAGTGAGGGTCCTGGGCATGTCTAAGGGAGGAGGCAGGAACGGGCGAGGGGCACCTGGCCGTCAAGCAGGCGCGGGGAAGGCGGAGGAGGGCGCTAGGTGGACGAAGAGCCCGCCCAGATCCCAGCGACAGGCCCAGGAGCCACCGCCCCGGCCGCGCCACGCATGCGCACTACGTTCCCGGGAAGACGATGGCGCAAGGCCCACCCGTCGCCCGGGGCAACGCCGTCCTCCGCTTGGAACCGCCTGGTCAAAGGGAGTTGAAGAAAGGGGCGCCGGGGTCTCAAAAATTCCAAGGGAGGGGCGGGAGAGCAGAGACCGACTACACGGAAACGAGCGTGCGCGGCCGCGCGCCCCACCCCGCATGCGCAGGCGCAGTGCCGCCCGTGCCCGCCACACCCAGTAGACGCTCGCGCGCGGTGTCCGTTGGGGTGACGGCCACCAAGGCCTCGAGGCCCGCAGGGCGTAAGACTAAAAGGAGATGCCGTGCTCGTCCCCCCGCCCGCCGCTCCCGACACTCACCCCCGCCGTCCACCCCTGGGACTCAGCAGCAGCGGCCCAAGGCGGCAGCGACACAGCCGCAGAAATGCTCGCGACCCCACTGCCTCTAGTCTTCTTTGGGTATCGACGTCCTGACCGCGGCGTCCTGACGTCACGCGGAGTCCTTGCTCCGCCTCCCTCGGCTCTGCACAGCCAATGGACGCCGCGAACTTCCCTTGAGTCCGCCCTCCCGCCTACGCAATGACGCATGGGCGTGTTAGGCAAGCCGGAAGACCGGGTGGGGATGGTGGCCCGGACGGGCGACGTGCCGCTGAGTTGGGCTCTGCGCCCTTCCACGCAGCCTTGTTTTGGCTCGGTTAGTGGTAGCCATTATTATTATTTCTAGATATAAATGAGGGTGTTGGTAGTTGTAAGACTGCTCACCGTACAGGGACGTGGAAGCCCGGGAAAGAATGACGAGCTCTTAGAAAGAGTGAGAACAGGCTCCACCGGAAAGGGAAGCTTCCCCAGTAAATAAAACTGGAATGGCGCACCTGGTGGAGGGAACAGCGTGCTCAGATATTTGAGGCGAGAAACAAGCCCATCTTGGGGAGTTGGGGTGGGAAGCGGTGGGAGGAGCAGGGGGCTGTGGCAGAATAGAGGGCTGTGAGGTCCTGGAATAAAGAGGTAGGTCCGGAGAAGTGGGCAAGTAGCAAGGCCATTGATGTTACGCTGAAGAATTTGGACTATGTCTGTAAACAGGCCTTTCTATCAACTTTTTGTACCTGTCCTTTCGAGTCTGCCATGTGTTTCCATCCATGATTGACTGATAAAATTACCCAGTCCAGTTCAGGGACAGGTCACTGTAGTTACAGTAGGTGGCGGAACATTAAGGGGCAGCTTCCTTTACATTTTCCATTGTTACAAACTTTTCTATTGATAGCTACATATTATGTTTTTACTGTTAGCATACTTGATCTATCTTTTTACGTTTTTAAATTAAACTTTGCGTTTCAGAATTATTTTAGATTTACAAAAACGCTGCAGAGGTAATTCAGTCTTGCATACCCTACACCCAGTTCCCCCTAATGCTGTCATCTCACATTATTGTACAATATTTGTTAAAACTAAGAAACCAACATTAGCACATTACTATTAACCAAATAACAGGCTTTATTTGAATTTCATAAATTTTTCTACTGAAGTCGTCTTTGAGTCCAATCCAGAGTACCACACTGCATATAGATCCCATTACTTTTTTTTTTTTAATGGGATTTTTTTTTTTTTTTTTTTTTTAGATTTTATTGGGGGAAAGGGAACAGGACTTTATTGGGTAACTTCCAGGACTTTTTCCACGTCAAATTGTTGTCCTTTCAATCTTGGTTGTGGAGGGCGCAGCTCAGCTCCAGATCCAGTTGCCGTTGTTAGTTGTAGGGGGTGCAGCCCACCAACCTTGCGGGAGTCGAACCAACCATCTTGTGGTTGAGAGGATGCCCTCCAACCCAGTGAGCCATCTGGTAGCTCAGAGGCAGCTTAGCTCAAGGTGCCTTCAATCTTAGTTGCAGGGGTCGGAGCCCACCATCCCTTGCGGGAGTCGAGGAATTGAACTGACAACCTTGTGGTTGAGAGCCCACTGGCCCATGTGGGAATCGAACCAGCAGCCTTCGGAGTTAGGAGCATGGAGCTGTAACAGCCTGAGCCACTGGATCCCATTACTTTTAACCAGTATATTTAAGGTGGATTTCTTACTGATAGCATATAAGTGGATCTTGTTCACCCAAAGCATACAACCTCTGCCTTTTAAAAGAGGTGTTTATAACTTTATAAAATGTGATTGTTGGTATGGTTAAGTTTAAACCAATCATCTTGCTATCAGTTTTCTACTTGTCCATCTTTCTTTGTTCCCCTTTTCCTCTTTTTCTGCCTTCTTTTGGTTTGAGCATATTTTTTTAAATCGACTATATTTTAGAGCAGTTTTAGGTAGGGCCTTTGGGAGGTGCTGCACCTCAGGTCCCCTCCCCTGTCCTGTGGTGGGAAACTCATGAATTTCCCAGCTGTGGCGATTTCAGGGCTCACCTGGATGTTTTCCGTCTCTCAGGGATCACTCTCCTTCCTTGCCTAGTGTCCAGAGTCTGAGTACCATTTTTTCACGTATTTTGTCTGGCTTTTTGGTTGTTTCAGGAAGGAGAGCAAATCCCGTCCCTGTTACTCTCTCTTGGTTGGAAGTGGAAGTGCTCATATGTATCATTTAAAAATAATTACCTTTTGAAATGTGCTTTTATCTTGGTTAAAGCTTACCGAGTAAAGATCAGTGGCAGGCTCTTTAGCAGGAAATCAGGCGGCCTGAATCTCAGGGTACTTTGCCAACATCCAACCCATCAGAGCACGCTTCAGTTTCTAGACATGGTCTCAGAGTCACTAGAGGGCAGTGTTTGAGAGCAAAGCAGCCAGAATAGCAGGGCTGGCCCCAGGGTCACACAGCTCATGCGGCCATGAGAAGAAAGCGAGTCAACACAGGTGGCTCCCAGAACCTCCCTACTGGACATCGTAGTGCATTTCTCTTTCCCAGCTCAGGCCCACACATTGAAAACTGCCTTGAACATCCCTTGCAGTGCGCAAGGTGGACATGATTATCAAGCACGGTGCAGTCCTCCGAGGTCGGCTCCCCTGCTACATAGCTGATGTGTGGCACTCTGGGCCAGCAAGCCTTGACCTGAAACCCTTGGTGCCATGTATGTTTTCGGATCTGGGATTTTTCAGTTTTGAGCGGCGACATGGTTTAGAGTCCACACAGTACACTGTACCCTCAGTACCCCATATGACACTTCGAAATAACCCCATCAATGTTTCTGCAGGAAACAGATGAATGTTCCCACCAGGCGGGGACATTGTCTGTAAGTGACCCCATGCCAAGGTAGGTCAGGTTCTGCTGCCCAGTGAGTTGGGGAAGACCTCTGGTATGACAGCTCTTTAGGTTTTGGACTTGACAGGAGGGACTGGGGAGCTGTGTGTGTCACCCGTCTGATAGATGAGGCATCCACGGTCCAACAAGTCAAGGGACTGCCCACGTCCCATAACCACAGCCTCCTCTGTATTTGTCCACTCTGCTGCCATTGTCTGTTATACCCACCTCAAATCTCTCCTCTCAGGCTTTCCCCTAAAATCCCAAACCTAGCCAAGAGCTCCCATGTTTCCAAGAGCTGCCCTGCTGTGCAGTGACGTAATGGATTTGACCTCTTTCTGTGGACTTTAGTTTCCAGAGTTTAGCTGATTGAAATGTTTTTTTTAATTATCCCTCCTCTTCTTCCACCTCCACTCCCCCACTCCAGTTCAAGCCGTTGTTTCTCAGTCTAGTTGTGTAGGACACAGCTCCCTGGCCCCTGCTGGTATTACGAGTCTTGTGCTCCCCTGGCTGAGGCAGTCGGTTGCCATTCGTTGGTCAGCCGCTCATATCAGCTCATGGCAGCTCTCGGCTGCCGGCCACTCATGCTGGCCACCGGCCACTCATGCTGGCCACCAGCCACTCATGCTGGCCACCGGCCACTCATGGCAGCACACGGTAGCCCATGTCAGCATGCAGCAGTTCATGCTGGCTGCTGGCCACACACACTGGCTACCGGCCACTCACGGCAGCACATGGCAGCCCGCAGCAGACCACAGCCCCTCATGCCAACCTCCGGCTGCTCACGGCAGCCCAGCTCCAGGGAGACCTGTTGTTCACAATCTTAGCTGTAGAGGGCACAGCTCACTGGCCTATGTGGGAATCGAATAGGCAACCTCGGCCCGTTAAGAGCATGGCGCTCCAACCACCTGAGCCACCAGGCCTGCCCTGATTGAAGTATTGTTGCAGGAAACAGACCTTAATGGATGTCCTTAAATGCCTCTGCTGTTTTCATAAATTGATTCCCAAAAGCAGGGTCTTATAGTTTTGATTTTACCCCACATGAGATTATATTTTTTGAAGGATTGCAATTCACAGCCTCAGGAATTGCAATTCCTGGGTGGGAGCCCATTTGAGTGCCCAGGTCCTCCCCATCCTTTCCAGTGCAGAATGTTATCACTCCTTTAATTTTATGAGAACTGGGTGGTAAAAAAAGTTTCTGGTAGTTTCAAATTGCACCCCCTAATTATTGGGGTTTGAACATCTTTTCATCTGTTCACTGGCATCAGGATTTTCACTTCGTTGAATGCTCCTGTTAATTGCTTGTTTTTAAGTTGTCTGTTTTCTTGGTTTATAGAATCTTTGCAGGTTATATATGTGTATTAAGAATTGTATATTTCTTTGCTGTATGTGTTAAACACACAATTTTCCTCAGACTATCAATTTCTATTGACTATACAGTATTTGTTTTCATTCCACAATTTGTCAAATAATTGACCTTTTCTTTTCCAGCTTTAGAATATCTTGCTTAAAATCCACCCCTGCAAGCAAGATGTACAATATACAAAATTCTCCTTTCTCTGGAAATACTTTGGTCCCCTTTAGATGTGTCACCCATCTTGTCCATACGTAGAGCATTTTCTTCAGATGGAGAGCCAATTGTGTCAGCAGTGCTGTGAAACCAACCAGTCCTTTTCACCCTGACTTAACATGTTTTCTGTCATATATATACACACACCAAGATCTATTTCTAGGCTGTCTATTCTGTCACGGCGATGGCTGTCTCTTCTGTGTCAGGACACATGTATTGATTTTAGCATTGGGGGGAGGAAAATTTGTTTTTCTAAAGAAGAGCAGTCCCTTTGGAACTGCCACAGAGCCTGGCCTGGAACAGAAATGCTTGGCAGCCAGGAGGTTGAGGTGAGGGGGTCTCCCCACCCCAACCAGGAAGCCAGATCAGGGAGGAGAGAAATAAGAGGTACCCAGCTGCTTGGAAAATAAAGTCTTCCCTTTTATTTCAAACCAACCCATTCCCAAATTAGTGCCACAAGTTGTGATCAAGGGCCCCAAGCCCACCAGAGCATGGTGGGGGTGAGGGAACTCATGTCCCTTCAAGGATGGGCCTGGTGACCAGGGAGGAGGGGCCCTCTCCCCAGCCAGCCCCTGGCCCTGGCCTGCCCCTTAGCCTTTTCCCAGGGTTAAGGACACGTAGGGGGGCAGGGCGGGGAGGCAGTCCTGTTTGGGGTGTCCGTGGCCAGGGGTGATGTTAGTGGTGGGAGCCCACTCAGGCTGGGTTAGTGGGGTCTTCTCCAGCAGCCAGGGAGGGAACTGCAGAGAGAGGCAGAAATAGGGCAACAGATGCTGGCAGGAAGGCCACCACTGTGCCCAGAGTGGGAGAGGGGAGAGGAGGCCGGCTTCGGGAGCTGGGGTGTCACTTTGGAAGCTCACCGGAGAGGGGGGGCAGCCTCCAGTCTGGCATGGAAGAAGGGCTCAGATAGACGACTGCCACTGCACGAAGCGCTTAGATTCCTGCAGGGGATTTGGGGTTAGAGGAGGCCATGATGTAGGATCTGGCTTTGTAGTGTGGGTCCCATCTCCTCCCTCAGACCCCGGAGTCCAGCCTCCAACCCCCTCCCTCAGACCCAGAAGTCCAGTACCTGAGGGTTGAAAGGGTCATCATCGTCTGTGTCATCGTAGTCGTCACTGGGGTGTGAGGGGGGCAGTGGCAAAGGAGGAGGATGGGGGAATCCATCAGGACGCTTCCCCCTCAAACAGGGCCCCTCTGAGAGTCCTCCCCCTGCCATTTCCCCCAGGACCCTGCCTTCTCCCCTCCTGACCTGGTCGGGAACAGGGCCCAGGCTCGTGGCAGGCTGCAGAGGGCTGTGGCCAGGGCCCCTGCGGACAGGAGGGAGAAGAGCAGCAGGAAGAGCAGGCCTTCCAGGGCATCTTCGCACAGTCCCCGCAGGGCTGTGCCATAATCCTGGGGTGGGTGGAAGACAGCATCAGCAGGCATGCCCCTTCTCTCCCCCAACACTGTATGTCTACCTGGCTGCACAATGCGGGACGAGTCACTCAACCGCTCTGTGCCTCCTCATATGTGCTCAGCACCGGGCCTGGCACAGGAAGCACTCAGGGCACACAGCAGGCACTGTGATCACTGTCACTATCATATCCGCAGGTATGAACCCAAATCTTGGCCTCTTGTCTGTCATCGTGCCCCCTCCACCACAGCCTCCAGCCACTGCAGCAGCTTGGCCTTGGTCCAGGGCAGGGCTTCTCAACTTGCACAATGATACCATGAGCCAGGTCATTCTCCAATGTGGGGCCTGTGCACTGCCAGGTGTCGAGCAGCATCCCTGGGCTCCACCCTCTAGATGCCAGTAGCACCCCCTCCCCAGTTGTGACAAATGTCCCCACTCATTGGCCAGTGTCTCCTGCGCAAAATCCCTGGTTTAGAAGTTCTCTATGACAATTCTCAGAATCACTTGCACATAACGCATACTCATACATGCTGGCTGCCATCGCTTCACCCTGGAAATGAGCAGAACACCCATGTACTGACTGCCGGCCACCACTCTTCAGCAAGGATTGGCCCTGGGACACTTCAGTAACCAGGTCCCCAAAGGCCACTTCACACCACACGAGCTGGTGAGAGGCAGTAGGCGACAGCAGAGGTGGCACCTGCAGGACGGAGCTGTGCTGAGAGAGGCTGGTGGGGGCTGGGGTCCAGGAGCCCTGAGACAGGCCTCAGGGCTGCTGTGGCCTCTTCAGGAGGGGATGCAAGGGGGCCCACACAGCCCCTTGTAGGTCAGGTGGGGGGCCATCATCTGTGTGCAGGGCATCACTGGAGGGTTATAAGTGGAGGAAGAACTTGATCACATAGTGTTTAAAAGGCTCACTTGGCTGTTGGCTGCTGCTGAGAGGACAGATAGGGGCGGCAAGCACGGGGACAGGAGAGGCTCTGGCCACTGGGCAGGAGGTGAATAGGGCGAGGCCCGGGGTAGCAGGGGTGGCAGTACTAGTCACCTCAGAGTCCAAATGAGTTTCATAGGAAGGGCCAACAGAACTTGCTGGCGGAATGGTTGAGGGAGGTAAGGACAGGAAGCAGGAGAGATCTTACTAGATTTCTGGCTTGAGCCCCTGTGTGTGGGGTGGGGGTGCCTGGTACTGAGCCGGTGAAGCATGGGGGAGGGGCTGTCAGGGCAATGGGGAGTTCTGCTTTGACTGGATCAGGCACATACACAATGTCCTTTCATCCACCTAACAGCCCTATAAGGCAGAGATCAGCTCCCCCTCACATTGCTGCCTTTTGCAGTGATGGAATGAAGCCCAGAGAGGGCAAGCCACATGCCCAGTATATAGCCTGGAAGGGGCATAGCTGGGATTGGAACCAGGTCTGTTAGGCTCCAGAGCCTACCCTCTTGCCACCTCATCCCTGATGTCCCTTGTCCTGATTTTAATATGTGGGGATCCCAAGATCCAGACAGGAAACCAAGACCCAGGGTCACATGCTGAATCAGCAGAGGGCAGAGAATCTGACCCACTCTTCTCCCTCCCTTCCTTCCCTCCTTCACAATGAACCTTGGGCTGTAATCCAGCCTAGTGTCTTCCTGGACCCCACAGAAATGCGTGGATCCCAGTTTGCCCTTGAAAAGAATAGCACAGCCTTTGAGGATGCGCTCCCTTCTGAGCTCTGTAATGCAGCACTTCTGACTACTAATTCAGTGCCCCCTATGCCCCCATGTTCGAGTGCCAGTTTCAGAAGCGTTGGGGGCAACGGGAGCCATTGAAGGGATGTGAACGCAGCAAGGAGCAGCTCAGACCCATCCTACAGAATAAATGGATCCCTCTGGAGGTCGGGGTGCCAGATGGGACACAGGATGCCCAGGCAGACTTGAATTTCAGATGTCCAACAACATAGAAAACAGTGCAAGTATCTCCCCAGGATGGCATGGGACATACCTACGTAAAAGGGTATTTGTGGTTTGCTGAGTCTGGCAGCCCCAACTGAGAGCCCATGGGGGCATAAGTGGGAAGGGGAAGAGGCCTGCGTCCTCTGGGGAGAGACAAGGCCTGAGCTCCAGCATGCCCTTGGGGGTGGGGGCCGTGGATGCAGACATTGAGGAAGCAGAAGGAATGAGACCACTGGGTGACTGCCTGGCTGTGGGGGCTCGGGAAGTGAGGGGGCAGTGATCCTGCCTGAGGTCTCTGTCACCATAGTGTGCCTGGGCCAGCTCTGCGACCTTGGGCAACCCAACCCTCTGTACATTATCGTCCAAGTGTGTTAGACAGGCAGTAACAGCAGTTCCTTCTTCATCGTGTTACTAAGGAGGGCTTGGCGAGTCACCACCAGAACCCACACTCAGTAAGCTCAAGTGCACGCAAGGTGTCAGAGGGAAAAACTGATTTTCTCCTTCACCCTCACGACTGTCCAGTAAACAGGTACCATCTCCCTCACTTCACAGGTGAGAAAACTGAGATTCAGGGACATGCACCTGCGGTGGCCACAGACCCTGCATCAGACCCCAGACTGGCAGGAATCTGCGGGACACCAGGCACTCTTCCTCCTGGGTGTCCTGCTCACCCCTGCCTCAGCACGGTAACAGCACACTTTACAGATACTCACCTCTGTAATCCCAGTTTTATAAGTGAGGAAACTGAGGCACAGAGAAGTTAGTGACTTGCCTGAGGTCAACAGCTAGGACAGGAACCCAGGCAGTCTTGCTCCAGAATTCACTAAGCTAAATAGCCAATAGGAGGGGCAGAGGGAGGAGGAGGGCGGGAGGAAAGAAGCAGAAGAGGAAGAGAAGGAAGGAAAGAGTAGGAGGGCTGGAAGGGCTGGGAGAGATGAGAATGGAGCCAGGGATATGGTTGGGGAGACAGCGAAGGAGGAAAGAAGGAAGGAATATAGATGGTAGATGGATAGATAGGTAACAGCTAGATCGAGACTACCACCTATATGATAGACAAATAATAGATAAATAGAAAGATTTCTCAGGGGCAATGGAAAGAAGGCTGGCAGGGTTGGAGGAGGGGAAGGAGGCTGTTCAGTGGGTACGGGTCGGGTCGAGGCTCCCCTTGGGAGAAGAATTTGGGGAAGGGGACAGAAGTCACCTTGTGCAGGCTTCGACAGTGCAGTAGTGCCACCAACTGGTGGAAGTTTCCTTCAGTCACATTCAACGTCTCCTCCAAGGACAGCAGAGGCTTCTGAGGTGGGAGGAAGTTTGTTATCCCACGTACTTCTGCCATCTAAGCCTGGGTCCCGCCCACAACCAGAGAGCCTCCCCTTTTCGTACGCCCCACCCACACCCTACGGACCACGCCCATCGAGACGGCCCCTCCTGCAGTCCCCACACTCCTTCCCTGGGAGGCGGGGTATAGGAGGAGCGCCCAACCCGCGGACCTGCGCCGAAGGGAACTGGGGCACAGCTTCTCTCTCCAGGCCCTGTAGCTGGGAGTGGATGTTGGCCAGAGCTCGCTGGGACAGAGTCAGCCTCTGCGGGAAGACAGAGGGAGGGAGGAGGACCCAGTGGTCCACTCCTCTCTAGGGACACAAGACTGAGGCCCCTGGCGCCTTCATCCTCCCCCAGAACCCCTAAGCCCAGGACCCAGCCCCGTCCTCCTCCACCCCGTTCCCTTGCCCGTAGCCCTAACCTGTTGAAAGGGGTTGGAGACGGCCTGATTGCAGAGGAAATAATAGTTCAGGATGTCTGAGGCAGGAGGGGAAGAGGGGGGAGGCCGTGAGCCTGGGCCCAGGGCCTCTCCATGGGGGAAGGCCAAGGGGGTGGCGGGGCCCTGTCTTTCCACCCTCAGGGCCAGGGCCCCTCCCCAGCTCAGGACTCTCTTGTGGTCCCAATGGCCTGGCATTCTGAGACCAGCCACCAACCAGCCCAGTCCCTAAACTCTTCTGCTCAGGCCACAGCCCCAAACACACTGGTCTCCACACTCGGTGGGAACCCTTGACTAAACCGCTCCCCCCAGTTTCTCCAAATGGCCAAATCCTTCATCCCTCAGGCCCTGGCCCCTCTCCTGAGCCCAGCATCTTTATCCTCCCTCTTTTCCATTCCACCAGAGAGGTTCTGAGAGCTTTGGGGAACCAGGCTAGGCCTGGCTGATGGCTGGGCACCCCCATCCCACCCCAGGCAGGGCTGAGGACAGAGGCCTGAGGATCCAGGGTTTGCACTGGGCCGATGGGGTCACCTGAGCCGAGCCCAGTCTCCTCCTGGGTCAGGTTCAGAACATAGGTGTCAGGACTGGAGCAGAAGTCACTGAGGCCCTGAGGGAGGCAGCGGAAAAGGGACTCAGACCAGAAACTGCCCCAGTGCCACTCTCCCACACTCAGTGCCCCCAGCCTCCTCCCTCAGACCCAGGCCCCCAGGCCCCCAGCCCCTCCTCCCTCAGACCCTGGACCCCAGGCCCCCAGCCCCTCCTCCCTCACACCCAGGAGCCCAGGCCCCCAGCCCCTCCTCCCTCACACCCAGGAGTCCAGTCCAGGCCTCCAACCCCCTCCTTCCTTAGAACCCAAGCGTCTAGGACTCCAGCCTCCAGCACCTCAGGATGTAGGACACTAACCCCAAACCTCAAATCCTATGATCCTGGCCCCCAAGTCCTTCCTCTCAGGACCTAAGGCACTGGCCCCCACCCACGCCAGGATTCAGGAGTCAGGGCCTCCAGCCTTGCTAAGTCCCAGAGCCCAAGGACCGGGGCCCTGTACTCACCACAGCTGTGGCTGCCTCCAGGCCCAGGGAGCCCCAGCTCAGGACAAGAACCACAAGACTCATGACAGTCATCCTGTGGGGGGAGGCGATTGGACTTGGGGTTTTTGATCTCCCCACCACACTTCTTCTTTTACCCCACCCCAAATCCCATCACAGCCCACCCCCCACCTCTGGAGCCTGGAAGATCAGAATTAGGGACAGAGAAGTTGATTGGGGGGGTGGACCTGTGGTTGGTGACGTCAAACTGAATATGTGGCCCTGCCCAGGGGGTGGGGGACTAAGAAGGGCCCTGGAGGGCAGGATCCCAGCCCAGCTCTGCCCCCATTTTCTTCTGGGACTCTGGGGAGCTACTGCCCACTGCTGGGCCCCATTTCCCGGCTTTGAATTCTATAGGACCCCGCTTTTCCCAAGCATGGTCCCAGATTCTCCCAGAACTTGGTCGGCCGCCCACTTGCCCAGACTGTTCCTCCCAGGAATGGAGACAACTCCAGGGCTGAAATCACCTCCAGGCTTTTCTCTGGGTATGGGGTTTGGGGGGTCAGCACTGGAGAGTGGTCAGCAAGCAAGAAAGGCACCTGGGGGACCCAAACCAAAGGTCTGACCTCAAGTACCAGACCTGAGTGTCTAGGCTGTGTTACCCTGGATGGGATGGCAGGACCTCTCTCGCCAGGGGGAGTGTGGAGACAGTGGTGGGCACTCATTCACCAGTGCAGCTTCTCCCCCCCCAGGAGCAGGGAGGAAGCAAGGGCTCCTCCAAGTGGGACAGGCTGGCCTGGGTTGAATCCCAGCTCCAGGACTTCCTGGCTGGCTGGCCAGTGGTCCCACCTGTCTGAATGCCATTCTCCCCCTCTGTTAGGGGAGAAGGAAAGTGCCTCCTGATAGGGTTGGTGTGAGGGTTCCATAAGAGCATGGGGCACACAGAATAAGAACGTGGCCCTGCGATTCTGCCATGCCATGTCATGGCCATGCAGCCTGGATGTGTTTGCCTCCTGCCTCAGGTCCCTCATCTGCAGGATGGGCATCTGGCAGGCACCTCCTTTATGAGGATGTGTGACAACTGAAGGAGTCAGCATGCATGGCCTTCAATAGCCGTCAGCGATCACCGTCATCTGCAGTGCATTTAGAATTTCCCGAACTTTCCACTGCTTGGTGGCCTGTTTGCAGGTCTGCCCATCACTCCTGGGCAGCTACAGGTCTGATTTCACTCTATGTGCCCCACCCACACTGGGAACTCTGTGGAGATCGTGGAGGTTCGTGGGACAAAGGAATGCACCAGTGTAAGCCTGGGGAGACCTGTGGTCCCCCTTACAAGAGGGCTGTGGGATGGAATGTGGTTCCCCTGTGCTGTGACATGAGCCCCCTGAGAATGCCCAGACTTACACAATCACCAGCCACTTGCTCTGCTTTGCCAGGCCCAGGAGGGTGAAGAGGCAGACCAGGAGCTCCAGGAGCAGCAGTAGAACATAGGCCAGCCACCTGGGGGTCGGGGGGGGGGGGTGACAGTGGTGCTGCTGAAGCAGCAAATCCAGCCCAGCTCATCTGTGAAATGGGTGCACTGGGAGGCAGGTCATCCTAGCCTTCTAGAAAGAGCTGAGGTCCGTGGGTCTCTGTGACAGAACATGTGTGATTTGGCCACAGAGCCCCAGTCCCCACCCCACCCCTGCAGAATATAAAGCAAGTCTCTCCCAGGCATGCACACAGCATAACATTGCACAACCTAAGGGTGTGGTGTCTGCAGGCAGATACCTGGGTCTCTACTTCCTATGTGTAACTGCCTCAGTAACTTTGCCTCCCATGCCTCATTTACCCAGCCTGTAACATGGGGAGAACGATGGCACCCACCCCAAAAGTTGTGGTGAGGTTAATGAGTGAGAACCTGTAAATTGCTTGGAAGAGGGCCAGGCATGTGGATGCACTTAAATATTAGCTTGAACGTTAAATACTGTTTAACAGTTCAGTATTATCGAATAATTAATTCACTCTGATTGGAGAGGAGAATGCTCATGAGGCCAGAGCACAGTGCCTGCCTGGCATGTAGTAAATGCTCAACAAATAGTAAGTTCTCAGTGGCCCCACATGGCTGAGCAGAGGCTGGGGTACCGGAGTGGCAAGAGAAATGCCACCCCCTCTGCAGCAGCCTCTATTTGAAACTCTGCAGGGGCTCACTCTGCCCTCCTTTCCTGGACCATTGGAGGGTTAAGCTCTCCCAGGGAAGGGGAAGCTGGGCCCAGTGACTCCAGGTGACTTCCATGCTTTTGCTTTCCATGTCCCCACCGCCAGCTCCTGCCTCCAGGCTTCACTTCAGTGAAGGGGCAGGCAGCCCATCCTGCTCTAAGTGGCCATGAACTCCTGTTGTAAGCCTCCATGAACTTGGCCAGCAAAGCTCTCCCTCCCTCAGGGGCCAATTTCCTTCCAATAAACTGGCCATGTTGGTTGAGGGACTCAAAAGTGCCAGGCAGTCTCATACTGGTGCATCCAGAAGGTATTTTCTGTTGATGGTGGGTCTGCTCACCCTGGTGTAGTCTGCATGTTGGCTACCCCCAGCTGGCCTGGAAGGGGGTTAAGCCCACTGTGTGTGGCCCCTGGGCTCGGCCACCACACAGAACCTGGATTCGCTGGGACCCAGGCCTGCCTTATGCCCCACGAGGCATCCTCTTCTCGGCCTGCACCAGCCTGGTCTGCCTCCCTCTGGAGCATAGCATCCAGGACCCAGTCTTCCATCTCTGACTCCACACCTGGGCCAGGCCTTTGGAGGGTGTCAGATGAATGAGAGAAATAATTTCTAGTGGATGAAGCAAGGCAGAATTCATTATGGAGGCTGCCAGGAAGGGTGGTATTCCAGATGTCTGCATAACTTGTTTCTCCCCTCCTCCAAATGTCACCTCCTCAGTGTGACCTTCCCAGACTCCCAATTCAAACCATCAGCCTCTGTCCCCAGCCCACCCCCTCCCTTGCTTAACTTTCTCCAAAGCTCTTTCCAACCACCACCTTCCAACATTGTTTTACTCATGTTTTATGTTTTACTCGTGAGTGTGTTTGTTTCTTATTGGTACACCCTAGAAGCCAGGCGGGAATTGCTGTCTGCTTTGTTCATGGCTCTAGCTTACAAAAACCTACATTTTACAAACAGTTGTATAATGTTAGTCGCTGTTGTAGCCACTGGACCAATGTCAACTCATTGGATCCTCAACAATCCAATAAGTGGGGTTACTGCCCATTATTCCCATTTTACAGATGGGGACACAGGCACAGAGCTGGTGAGGACTGGTTTAAGTCCATGGTTAGGAAGTGGATGTCTAGCTTCAGAGCACGTGTTTCCCTCCCCCCACCCCACCCCCACTGGGCATGCCTTCTCACCAGAAGATGCTGAATAAATGTTTGTTGAATGGATACATGAGTTAGAGGCATGACTGAGGCAGTGAACTAATTAATGGGCTGGTCAGGGAGGGAGCTCAAGAATGAACTAATGAGGAGTAAACTAAGTTGAGGAGGAAATGAATTAATGAAAAAATGGAGGCAGTGGGTGAATGGATGAGTACTTGGGTATAAGGATGGGTCCCTCTCTCTACGTCAAGGTTTCTCAACCTCGTCCCATTGACACATGGGACAGATCCTCCTTGCTGGGGGGGACCGTCCTGTGCACTGTAGGGTATTGAGCCGCAGCCCTGTTCTCCACCCACCAGATGCCAAGAGCACCTCCTCCCCTAGTTGTGACAACCAATCATGTTTCCAGACGTTGTTCGATGCCCCCTGGGGCACAGTAACCCAGGTTGAGAAACCTCTGCCATAACAGGGTAGGAAGAGTGGTCACCCACCTGTACTCCTCCACAAAGGACACATCTTCAGCCACCTGTAGGGGGCTCAGGGGCACTCCCTGCCAGAAGGCCAGCCCCTGGAGCTGCTGGGCCACAGCCTCTGCCTGCCGCCGAGCCCCCCGGGTGGCAGCCACCAGCTCTGTGCGCTGTGTGAACACCTCTTCCAGAGTGGTAAGCTCCGTCCTCACGGCCTCCCCCAGCCTCTCCACCGTCTCCAACACCTGGATGCAGGGGCCGGTCTGGGGTCAGGGGAGGGCACTCTCAAGGTGCACAGGGTTGGGGGACAGGGTTGTGAAGTAGGAGCTAGATCCAGGGCTAGGGCATCTGTGATCAAGGAAGGGGAGGGCTCTGCGGTTTGCTTGTGGGGCTC
Source organism: Rhinolophus sinicus (assembly GCF_036562045.2). NCBI lineage: Eukaryota > Metazoa > Chordata > Mammalia > Chiroptera > Rhinolophidae > Rhinolophus > Rhinolophus sinicus. The sequence continues at coordinate 1,001,515 of NC_133760.1, forward strand.
TATGGCCTCCATCTGTGGCTTTAGCCCTGGGTAGAAATTCAGGCCCCAGAACGGGATTAAGTCTGGGGTCCTAGGTCTGATGCTGACAAATGCCTTCTGAGTCTGGGGTCCTGTCTGGGTTCCATAGTCCGGGATCTGCACGGATGTGAGATCTAAGGTTTGAAGTGAGGCTGGGTCTCATCCTGGAGCTGGGGAAGGGAGTGAGGCCTCTTATCTGCAGCCTGGGTCTCAGCACTGAAGCCCCCAAGCTTGCATTTGGGCCAGGGATCAGGTCTGGATCTGACCTGAGGGCAGAGGCTAGGGTCACTGGTGATTGGGCTATGAGCTGAAGGTCAGGACTGGGGCTGGTTGTGCATTTGCATCTGGGTTTGAGCCGGAGTCCCAGGTCTGGGTTGAGGTTTGAAGGTCCTGATTTGCAGTCAGTGTGAGGGGTTTGCTGTACATTCTGAGGTCTGCAAGTCTGAGTCTGAGATTCTGAGTCTTGGGGTCTTGACTGTGAGTTTGGATTCCGTTTCTCTGGGAGGGGGCCCATTTCCCAGTGTGGGGAACCAGTCTGGGTGTGGGTCTGGGGTCTGGCAGCTGCCTGGCCCCTCACCAGGTGGTCAATGGCGCTGAGCGTGTGGTTGGCGTGCAGCAGTGCTGAGCTGAGCTGGGACACCCCATCACTGGTCTCGCTGTTGCCATAGAAACCGATGCCAATGCCCGCGCTGTGAGGAGGGACGGGAAATCACAACGGATCCTGGGACTGTGGTGGTGGTGGGGGGCGCCGCCTCCCACCTCCTCACACACCCAATCCCATCTCCTACTCCCACCCCATTGGTCCAGTCTGTCGTGGGAAAAGAACGTCTCCAGCCTGGCCCCCACCGGTTGCCACGGTAACGGGTAGGCCGAACACCTCCAGCCCAAAGGACGTCATTGTGATGCTAATAGTGGGTGGAGTGGCAGAGGGGAGTGGGGCCCAGATTTAACTCGCACCTCACCGAGAGGGCCCGGGAACACCCAGCCCCAGATGACAGTCCTCCCCCACTAACGACAGCCGGCCCCGCACCCATCCCCTTCATCCTTTCCCAAGTATTCAGGCTCCTTAGCACCTGTCCCTTCGGGGTCCAGACGTCCCCCTCCTCCTCCCACTTCCACCTCCCCGCATCCTAGGGGTTTCTAAAAGTGCAGGCCCCCAGCCACCACTTCCTGGGGGAACCCAAGCCAGGAGCTCCCGGCCATCCTCCACCCCCGGGACCCAAGCGTCTGGCCAGCTGGGAGCGAAGCAAGGGAATGTGGGACGATGGGCCAGGAGCCGGAGGCCCCGCCCCTCCGCGGCCAACATACAAAGCTCCATTGTGGGGCTTGAATCGAGTCCCACGCCCCCCTCCCCTCGAACTGCGCGTCCTCAGTGGAGGGGCCAGGGCCAGACTGAGGCGGAGGGAGCCGGACGCCCTCTCAGTTCCCAGCCCCGGGGGTGCAGGCCCCCACCCCCAGCCCTGGGACCCGCCGCCCGCCGCACCCCCGCCCATTGTTCGCTGTCCCACAAAGCTGCTCTTGTTCCCAGGCCGCGGGGGACGGCCGTGTCTCTCCCCCACCGGGCCTTTGTCCACCCACCTCGCTGTCCACCCCCATCAGTAGTGCCCCAAGAGGAAACATCTTGGATATAGGCCGCCCAGCCGCCTCCACCACATACAGCCCCAAACACACTGGTGCTCCCTGCAGTGAGGGGAGGTGGCAGAGCCCATCCTGGGTGCGGGTGGGAGTATCGGCTTCCAGACCATTCCCAGGGGCCAGGCACGTCTCTCCCGGTGCCCCAATCTGTGGAATAGGACAGCTGTCCTTGCCCTTGTAGGGGTCGCCCTGCCCGCTGGGGCTGTGCTCAGAGCTGGCCCTTGGTAAAGCTGCGGGAGTGCTCTTCTCCTGTCTCCCTGGGGGGTATCCCAGAGAAAGGTCCCTGGGCTCCAAGGGGTTTGCGCGTCTGAATCTCCACTCTCTAATAGGGCCACATAGCCTTGAAATGTTGCCTTCTCCCTCTCCCTGAACCATCCTCTTTCAAAACTGGGCATGAGAATTCTGAGTCCAGCCGGGTGACTGCAGGAGACAGGGAGAGGGGCTCAGGTCTGGGCCCGGAGGTGGTCTGGATTATAAATACCCATTTGTCTGTCTTCTGGACTAGAACATCAGCCCCATGAAGGCAGGGATCTAGTCCAGCTTTGTCAGTCTATCCTGATACATAGTAGGAACTCAAGAAGTAGTTGTTGAATAAATGAATGAGTTAATGAATGACATCACTGGTTAACATTTACAGCTGGAAGCGGGCACTGCTCCTTTTCTCATTCAATATTATAACTAGGAAGTAGATATTACCATAATATCCATTTTAGAGATGTGGAAACTGAGGCCGGGAGAGACTCTATCACTCTGCCAGGTCGCACAGCTATTCAATGGCAGAGCCACCAAACCCAGGCAGTCTGACCTCTCAACTTTTAACCCCTATCTTGTCCTGACAGGCTGGCTGCCCTAGAAAAGTCATGCCTCTTGAACCTCAGTTTCTCCATCCATCAAATGGGGGTCATTCTTCCTGCTGCTGAAATGGAATTCTAGGACACCATACGAAGACTGACAGAGCATTGGGGGAGCCCTGTCCCCACTCCCCACCCACCCTGGGGCCCCATTACCAGCCGACGAGAAGGGCAGCAATACAGCTCCAGGTGACACAGCCTCCTCCAGGTGGGGGGCTCTTGGAGCCGGGGGGCTCTGGGGGCCGGCAGCAGCAAACGCGGATGAGGTAGGCAGCAATGAGAATGAGGCTGAGGCCCAAACCCAGGCCAGCCAAGGCCACCACCAACAACAGGGCCTGGGGAAGGAGTGACATCAGGCCTCAGAGAGGCTCCGGGCTCTTTCTCTGCTTAGCGGGAGAATCTGCATCTGGGATCTCAGTGGAGGAGGTAAGACATCCTGGCTAGACTGTGGGCCAAGCCCAACCTGTGCTATTCAGGTTTGTAGGAAAGATGAGATCCCTGGCCCCACCCCCAGGGCTGGCAGCTGGGGCTCTGTGATTTAGGACTGGGTCACTGGAGAGAGCTTCCAACTGGAGCGAGGCCCAAGTCTTGGGTTCCAGTTCTGCTCTGCCTGCCAATGGCTATGTGATGTTTGTCAGGCGCCCTCACTTCTCTGAGCCTCGGTTTCCTCCGCAACCAGACAGTTGGATGGAGCATTTCACAGGACCTGCTGAGACCTGGATCCCTGAACTGCAGGATCAGGGCGCAGGTGGGGGTGCCTGTTCCTGGTGAAGTGTGCACAGCTGGGGGTGGCAGGCTTCCTCTTCCCTCCTCCCTACTCATCCTCCCCACTCACTGCTCACTCTCTCTCCCCTGTTGCTGAGCTCTGCACAACCACCTCAGTGTGAGTCTGTCACCCAGAGTCTCATGGGAAGGGGGGCATGTCAGCTGCTGTGACTGTGTGTGTGTGTGTGTGTGTGTGTGTGCGCGCGCGCGTGTATGCACATACACAAGACTCAGGGATGGAGACTGGGAGACTAAGAGAATGAAGACAGAGCAGCAGGGAGGGAGGCTCAAAGAAAGAGATAAGAAAAGTAGAGTCTCAGAAAAAGGAGAGACAGACAGAGACAGAGATGGAGGTGGAACAAAAGGCTGAGAGGACAGAGGCAGGGAGAGAAAGCGTGTCTAAAGTTGGAAAAGGCTTTCAGAATAATGGGGTTCTCCACGAGGCAGGATTTTACACTGGACAATCTGCAGCCCTGTCACCTTCACAGATGCCCAGAGTGGGGCAGGGGTTTACCTGGAGCCACACAGCACGGTAGGGCTCCATCAGGACAGAATCAGACCTCTGGACTCACTAAAGCTGTTTCTCCTAAACCAGTGTCTCTGCCTTTTTCCTCACAGAGGTGTGTGTGTGCACGCGTGTGTGTGTTGTGACAGTGGACAGTGTGTGGAGTGTTTGTGTTTCTGGCTGGAGAATGGATGTAATATCTTTGAGTTTGACTGAGTCTGCCTATTACATGTGTGTGTGTGTGTAAGTGAGTGTGTGAGAGTGTATGTGTGTCTTTATGGGAGCACCTGTATCTGCAGGTGTGAGAGGGATGTGTGGGCATTTGTATGTTTCTGGCACTATTCCTTGAGTCTAACTGGGTGTCTGGTGGTGTGTGTGAAAGAGAGAAAAGGAAAAAGTGTATGTATGTGAGCATAAGTGCGCAAATGTGTGTTTGTGTGAGTGTGTGATCATGTGTATGAGAGTGAGGGTGTGATTGAGTTCAAGAATGTGTGTGTATGTGTGAATGTGTACACGTGTATATGTTTGTGAGTATATATTTGAATGTGCGTGTGTGTGTATATGTGAGTGTATGTGAAAACGTGTGTATGTGAGTGTGTGTCTCAGTGTGAGTGTGCTCCCCAGCTCGATGTTGCCCAGTCCCTGGTTGTTTTTCCAGCTGTGCTCGCAGCAGTGACCTCCCTGGCGTTAATGTCCCCTCCTGGGGTGTGTGACTGTGCCAAGTATTCCAGTGCTGTCACCCTGGCTGTTGAGGCATGGAGGTGGGATAGGAGTGAGCTTGTAAGTGTCTCTGGCAGTGATGGGCTGGCCCAGGGACCCTGCATGAGTGCAGCCGTGTGGGAAGGTCTCCTTGGCCATGAGCAGGTGTTGGGACTGGCTTTGGAGGTTGTGATTGTGTAACAGGGAGACTGTGGGCGAAGGGCTGGCAGTCCCCACTTGGCGGGGAGAGGGCCGCGTGGAGTAGGCAGAGAGGAGTTGCTCAGGGCTGGCACAGCCATGACCCAAATAGCTCAGAATGCAGCACACATCCCCCTCTTCGCTTCTCTGGGACCCCTCCCCCCTTCTAAGCTTTCCAATCCCCAGGCCCCAGTCCTAGGAGCTCCCCAGGACAGGTGGGAGGGGTCTAAGATCCTACAGGCAGGGCCTGGGACCCATCCCTGGCCCCACCAGGACTCCCAGCCCACCCCCTATCCCCCACCCCGCCTCTGCAGCTCAGCCAAGCTTTGCTTATTAATCTCAAAGTCAAGGACTTGACTTAAACTGGGTCAGGGGACAGTTCTTTGGCCCCTATTGGAGCTGACCCAGGCAGGGCCCCATTTCCCAGGGACCCCGGTTTCTATAAGGGTTCCACCCCAGCCCCACCCTCCGGACCCATTTTTGTCATCCTCTGCTCCTTAAACCTCACCTCACTCGCCCCCTTCCACTCCCGCCCCTCCAGTGCCTGGAACATCCTTCTGTCCTGGCACTGGCTCCCAAGCCTCCTCTGCCAACATCTCCACCTCATTTTCCCACCCGGGCCCTAAACCCCTCACCCCCATTCACCATTTCTGGTCTCAGTCCTGTCCCAGAACCAGAACGGGGGGGGGGGCACCCCCAGCCTTTTCCCTCTCCACCATTATCAGCTCTTCTCTCCTGGGCCCCACCTTCACTGGAATGCCCCATCCTATAAAGGGAGAGGTCACCTTTTAGGTCACCTATCCCCCGATGACCCCGGACGCTACCCTCCCAGGCAGCTCTCAGATACCCTAGAATCCAAGGGCCCTAGTCACCTCCCTCCTAAGGGACTCAGGGGCCCAGACCCCTAGCCCTCCTTTATTTAAGGAGCAAGGGGTCTGGTCTCTCAGCGCCCGTCCCAGGGGAACCTCCAGGTATGGGAGCCGCGCGCTCCTCCTCCCTCAGACACCCCAAAGTCGGGGTACGGCCCCCACCCCCGGGGAACGCAGGGATCTGTCACCCAGCCCCCTACCCCCGTGGGAGCCAGAAGCGCTGGCCCCCGGCCCCCGCCCCCAGGATCCCGTGCCCACTCCCACCTGCTGGTATTCCTGCTCCTGGGGCGCGAAACCGCTGGACACCGGGCGGAGCTGAAAGTCGGCGCGGGGCAGCTGGTGGAGGAGATGCACCCAGGCCGACGGTCGGTAGCCCGGGGGCGCCCCCATGGCCCCCGGGGGAGGGCTCGCGGGGCCGGCGCCCGGGTTGCGAGAGCCTGGGTGGCTAAGCGGGGCGCGGGCGGAGCGGGGTCTGGCGGGGCTCAGGGGAGTGGAGCCGGGGGAGGGAGGGGGCGGGGGGCGGAGATTGGGGGAAGGAGCGGAGAGGCGCGGGCCGGGCGGGCACAGTGCTGCCCCTGGCGGCTGCGGCCGGGGACTGCGGCGCCGCGCGTCGGCCCCTGGCATTCCTCCCCTCCAGGGACCGCTCCCACCTACCGCCCGCGCAGGTACCCCGACATCCTCGTCCCCATAAGGCCGCTGATACTGTTATGTCGCTCTACAGCATAACGATCCCTTTATTTTTAGGAAGAACCCTCAGGTACGTGCAAAGGTCGCTAGTATTTGCGCAGCATTTTACAAATAATAGTTGCATCAATAAAAAATCCTCACTTCTGTGTATAAGCGCGCTCTCACCTGTAAACGATGCCTTCATTTCGGCAAAATCCCTCTTCCGCTTAAAAAGAAAAATAAACCAGCATAAGGACACAGCTTCTACACATCAACCTTCCTTTGAGGGTATAGACCACTCCAGAATGCATACCTGCATACCCGTGTAAGGCCCCCTGGCATCTGCATAAGGACCCCTGCCACCCCTGCTCGTCTATACACGACCCCTCTCATCTTCATAAGCACCCTACCCATGTGTTGAAGAACCTCCCCAAAGGATTACTTCCACGTATATAAGGATGCCACTGCCCCTTACCACTCACTTTACGGTTTATAGCCACTACCTATATTGAGTCTCACAGGAACCCACTGATGCCATGCTGACACATGGAGAAGTAGAGACCCTCGGAGGGCATCTGGCCACTTTGATGTCACCACTCAGGCAGTCACTATGGGAACTAAAACTAAGGAGTCTGCCCCAGGGGTTTCCCCACCCCTGCAGAGCAGGGCTATACTTTCCCCTTGGGGGGAATGAGATGGGAGGGAGGAAGAAGGGGAGGTTAGTACTCTGCCTATCTCATCCCAATTTTTTGCCCCAGATTGTTGAGAAAGGGCTGGGGTCACTGCCCATCCCATTACTAGAGAGAAAAATAATGATGGTGGTGATGATGATGGTGGTGATGGTGGTGATGATGCTGGTGGTGATGGTGGTGATGATGATGGTGGTGATGGTGGTGATGATGATGGTGGTGATGGTGGTGATGATGATGGTGGTGATGGTGGTGATGATGGTGGTGGTGATGGTGGTGATGATGATGGTGGTGATGATGGTGGTGATGGTGGTGATGATGGTGGTGGTGATGGTGGTGATGATGATGGTGGTGATGATGGTGGTGATGGTGGTGATGATGATGGTGGTGATGGTGGTGGTGGTGATGATAATGACAATGATGATGATGAGGAGGAGGACGGTAGTGATGATGGAGACAGGACAGAGTGAGTATAACTGCCCCATGAAATGCACACACATAAACCCTCATCACTTCCAGGGGGAGCTCAGTGTTTTTTGTCCCTGCACCCTGCAATATGTGTGCATGCATACACACACACACACACACACACACACACACACATACGGTGTGCACACACACCCCACTCCCTTTCACTTCCCTAAAAAAAAACGTTTGAATGGACTGATTCTCCCTCTCTTTCTCTGCTTCACTCTGGCTCTCTCTTGTGTCCCTCTCTCTGTCTCTCTCACACATAATTTGGGTCCCAGATGCCTGCATTCTGGCCGTTTAGAGAATTACTTTAGCCTGTATTGATTAAGCCCAAGACACCTATCCTCGTGTTGGAGAGACCTGACATGCTGTCTGGTAGAAATTTCCTGGCTTGACTGTTTCCTACCCTTGTTCCCTGGGTCTGTTTCTCCTGGGGGAGACAGATGGTTATTTCAGGGTGGTCTTTGAGCATTTCTAGGGTTCTTGGCTGAATACCATCTCAAGATCTATAGGTGTTAATTCAGGGTTTGGGTGCATGAGAGACTCTCCACCCCCACCCCGTAGAGGATGTCTCGAGCACATGGTTTTTGCTATTTAGTTTCAGCCAAAGCTTACCATATGGGAAGAGGGACACGGCATTGCCAGATGTTCCAAATTTCCAACAGAAGACAGAAATCTGGATATTTTTAAAAGCAAAATCCCTCAGCTTTTAAATGTTAAAACTAATTCAAATACAAAAAATGTACTGTGTGGGCCAAATAAAACCTGTCCGTGGGTTGGAGCTGGCTGGTTTTTAAGATCTAGCCAGACGCTGAGCAGCACCAGCATGGAAGGGGCAAGCAGAGGAAGAGGGGCTCACAAAAAGGCTGAGAAGGAGCAGCCAGGGAGGCAGGAAAGAAGCACTACTGCCTCCTCCAGGAAGGCGCCCTGACCAACCTCTCTTGCCAGAAGACCGGGGTAGGTCCTGGTTCAAGGGCTCAGCATGTTGCTTCCATGTGACTTAAACTCTGGTTCACCTATTCTGTTCTTTAGATTCCACATATAAGTGAGATTGTATGGTATTTGTTTTTCTCCATCTGCCTTAATACTCAGCATAATGTTCTCTAGGTCCATCCATGTCATTGCAAATGGTAAGATTTCATTCTTCTTTATGGTCGAGTAATACTCCATTATATAATATAAATCTACTACAGTTTCTTCATCCAGTCATCTACCAATGGGCATTTCGGTTGTTTCCATATCGGCTATTGTGAATAACGCTGCAGTAAACATAGGGGTGCAATAAACTAAGCAGAAATAATCTCAGAGATATAGAGTAATAACATGATTGCTAGATGGGGGGGAGGTGGACATGGGGGAGAAGGTAGAGGGATTGGAAAGTACAATTCAGTAAAGATTTCGTAGGGTGTCAGATAGGCACTTGTCATATCAGGGAGACCACTTCATGGACAGTGCAGATGCCTGATCACTGCAGTGTACACCTGAAGGTGAAGCTGAATAATATTGAATGTCAACTATAATTAAATATATATAGTCACAGGATGTGGAGTACAACATAGAGAATAGAGTCCTTGGAATTGTAACAGCTACATATGATGTCAGAGGGGTAGTAGATTGGGGGAGAGGGGTTATCACTTTGTGAGGGGTGTGGATATCTAACTATTACATTGTTTTGTATACCTGAAACTAACAATAATAATAATAATAATAATAATAATAATAATAAAAGTATGTAAACTTTTTAAAACCACAACCCACAGTAAAAGTTATATTTTATGCAAAGTAAAAGGGAATCATCCTGGTCCACACCTATCTTGTGTGTACACATAATAAATAGAAATTTTCATCAAAAAATAAAAAAAACAACCAACAAACTGGTTCACAAGGCAGTTGTGAGTGCATATTTTATGAGTGCACTTAAATGGTGTTCTAGAACAGACAAAACTAGTCCATGGTGGCAAAGTAACCAGAACGGTGTTTACCTCTGGGAGTGGGGTGGGGACAGGGCTGATTGGGAAGGGGGCTGAGGGAGCTTTTGGGGTGAGGGTTGTTCTGTATCTTGATAAGGGTTTGGGCTGCATAGGGGTCCATGTTGACGGGACACTTAAGATTTACGCATTTCACTGCAATTTTTACCTTGAAAGACACATAAGAACTCTAGTTAATGATATGCGTGCTTAAATACTGGGGGGAAGTGTAATGGTGTCCTCAGTTTCCTTTGAAATGGATCAAAAAAGAGAATCAGACATATTGACAGGAGATACATATGTAATAAAGCAAAATATCAATGGTAGAGTCTAGATGTTGGGTATCTAGGTACTCACTGTAATGTTCTTTATTTTTTCCAGTTTTACTGAGATAGAATTGGTGTATAACATTGTAAATTTAAGATGTACAACTCAATGATTTGATATCTGTATATATTGCAAAATGATTGCCACAGCAATGTTAATTAACACATCCATCTCCTCGCATAGTTACATTTCACATGTGTGTGGAGTGAGAGCTTTAAAAACCTGCTCTCTTAGCAACTTTCAAGTACACAATATGGTATTGTTAATTATAGCCACCATGCTCTTCATTACACCCCCAGAATTTACTCATCTTACAACTGGAAGCTTGTACCCTGTGACCACCTTCACCAGTTCCCCTCACCTTCACCCCTGGCAACCATTAATCTGTTCTGTTTTTGTGAGTTTGTCTTGTTTTAGATTCTACATGTAAATGAGATCATCTGTATTTGTTTTTCTCTATGTGATTTATTTCACTTAGCATAATGCCTTGAAGGTCCATCCATGTTGTTACAAATGGCAAGATTTCCTTTTTTATGGCCAAATAATATTCCATTGGGTCTATATCACATCTTTATCCAGTCATCTGTTGAAGGACACTTAGGTTGCTTCCATAGCTTGGCTATTGTGAAAAATGCTGCAATGCACATGGAAAGACTAATCTCTCTTTGAGGTAGTGATTTCAATTTCTTCAGCTAGATACCCAGAAGAAGTACTGCTGGATCACATAGTAGTTCTATTTTTAAATTTTTTGTGTAACCTCCATACCATTTTCAGTAGTGGCTGCACCAATTTACACTTCCACCAACAATGCACAAGGGTTCCCTTTTCTCCACCTCCTCACCAAGGCTTATTGTCTCTTGTCTTGTTGATGGTGGCCATCCTGACAGGTGTGAAGTGACAGCTCAGTGTGGTTTTGATTTGCATTTCCCTGAAGATGGGTGGTGTTGAGCACCTTTTAATGTACCTGTTGGCCAATTGAGGGTCCTCTTTGGAGAAATATCTATTTAGGTCCTCTGCCCGTTTTATAATTAGATTATTTGTTTTTTACACTGTAATATTCTTACAACCTTTTTGTATGCTTGAAATGTTTCATAATAAAATGTTGAGAAAAGGACAGGGTTTAATTAGAGAAACAAAAATGGATATAGTATTGGATGATAAACCAAATACGAAATAAATATCCACGGGTTAAAAATGACATAAATAATTAATTGAATAAAGTAATAAATGGGAGGGACTAGACAAACCTCCCAAGCAGAAGAAGTCCAAATAATTTATGTATATATTGTGTCCTCTGGGATGTGGTGTGTCACTCCCCAATCCTTAAGGCTGGGCTGCACGTAATGACATCCTTCTAACAGGAACAGCATGAAAATGGGGGGAAAAGAGAAACTTGACAATTGAGAAACCTGACAGATACTGTCTCAGCCCGGGCATCAAGGTCAATATCAACAGTGGTGAGTCATGGTTGACTTATATATAATATAGTCTCCTGGATGGGATCCTGGAACAGGAGGACATTAAGTAAAAACCAAGGTGATAAAACTGGTAACAGTAACACATCCACACTGGTTCATTCATTGTGACCAATGCACTATGGTCATGTAAGCTGTTGGCAGTAGGGGAAACTGTACTATCCTTACAACTTTTCTGTAAATTTAAAACTATTCTAAAATTTAAAAACTTTACCTAAAAAAAGAAATCCAAAACATTTTTTTAAATGATAGAATTTTTTTTATGTCTGGGCTCACTGGTGCAAACAGGAAACAGCTTCATTCTTTCTCACCCTGCTTTCACGCTCCATCTGTCTGAGTCCCCTTCCCCTTCCCCTGGTTATATCAGGAGCACATCTTCCAGATCTTCTTGCCACTTTGGGTTTTTCCAATGGTCCTGATTTCAGGGGGTCAGGAATCCAGCCTAATTTAATATCAAAATACCCATCTGGTGTCCAGTTCTAAATCACTCCCTTTCTCCTGGGACAACCTTGAGCTAAGACCCCACAGACCAAGGGAGCGGAGGGTATGGCACATGGTTGCTTTGTCCACTTGCCTTTTTTTCCAGTCTCTGAGGGGGAAGGGAATGGAGATAGAGACTTCTCTTACTGGTGCTGTGTCACTCTGGCCACTTTGCTGCCAGGTGTTCCACTGGTATCTCTTTCTGTCATGAAAATCCTGGGAAGAACCTACCCCTGACCCTCCTCTCTCCTGCTCCCCACAGTCCATCCCAGGCCCTCTCATTCAGGCAGTCCTCTGGGGTGTTATTGCCAGGCAGCTCCCACAGTGTCAGACCTACTTCTTTTTTTTTTTTTTTTTTTTAAGTGTATACTTTTTTTTTTTTTTTTAACAGGACTTTATTGGGGAACAGTGTGTACTTCCAGCCTTTTTTCCAAGTCAAGTTGTTGTCCTTTCAATCTTAGTTGTGGAGGGTGCTGTTCAGCTTCAAGTTGTTGTCCTTTCAGTCTTAGTTGTGGAGGGCGCAGCTCAGCTCCAGGTCCAGTTGCCGTTGCTAGTTGCAGGGGGCACAGCCCACCATCCCTTGTGGGAGTCGAGGAATTGAATTGGCAACCTTGTGGTTGAGAACCCACTGGCCCATGTGGGAATCGAACCGGCAGCCTTCGGAGCTAGGAGCATGGAGCTCTAACCACCTGAGCCACCGGGCCGGCCCTATCAGACCTACTTCTGCTGTGTGTGCACTGTGCCAGTGGCTCAGCTTTGTGCCCCGCTTCCCACCCCCATACCCTCAAACTTTAGAGACTCACACCCTCTTCTGTCAGCTAGCTCCAGCTCAGTACTAGGAGGCACCAAGATGGTTTAAAATATAGGTGTAATTACTATCCAGGTACAGTGAGGCCAACAGATCAGGAGGTGGTGGTTTGTTATACTCACAGATTCAGGGGGGCACTCTCTTTTCCTGGCTTGCAATTGACCACCTTGTTCCTGAGTCCTCACATAGCAGAGAGAGAGAGAGAATAAAAAATGCCTCCAGACATTTCCTGATGTCTGTATTTGGGATCCTTCTATTATTCCTGCTGATTGTATGACCCATGGTAATTATCCTGCAGATTCCAGGGTCTCTACTGTAATTACCCAGCTGCTTCTGGGAGCTCTTGGTGCAATTTTCCAGCTAGTCCCTAAGACTATGCTATGATTCCCTAGGTGGTTTCAGTGACTTTACAGCCTTCAGTGACCTCACATAATTATGGGCCAATCCCTAGCACTCTGTCATAACTATGGCCTTATATAGACATCCAATCATAATTTCCCAATTTGTTCTATTTATTAAGTAGAGTGTTATTGAGACCTCCAGTATTTCAGCGCCTTTTCTGGGTACCAGGGACAGAGATGGAATTCTGATTCTTGTGCTCAAAGAGCTTACAGTGTGTTGGGAGAAAAGGAGAGACGTGAAGACATTTTATCACCCAGAGGAAATGATGTAGCCGCACGACGCTTCGTGGGAGCACACGGGAAGCACAGCAGGCCCTCCATGTACAGCTGTGTAGGTTCTGCACTGCCCAACTCTGGGGTCATCATCCCACAAACTCCATTTTCAGTAGAGCCCCCTGGAAACTTGGAGTGTGAGGAGCCTTGTTAAACCTCCAGGACGGGTCTTCAGGGATCAGGGAGGTAACGGTTTGGAGCAGTCCTGACTGCCGGAAACAAGGGAGAAAGCTCCTACGGATGTTTGAAGGCCTTGGGATGAGGCCTCCCCTGCTGTGAGAATGGCTTGTCTTTCTAGTGAGGATTCAGGAGAAAGAATCACTGATTAAGGTGTGTTCCATCTGGGGTCATTCACATCACTTTCAACCTCAGGGTAATTTAAGTGACTCACCTGGGCCTGGCCTACATATACATCTGTTGCCTCCTGCCCTTACCTCTCTGATTTAACCCCTGCTCTTCCTCTCCCCATGCCTCACTCTACACCATCCACCCTGTTCTCCCGGCTGACCACCAACCAACTTCACCTCTCATTCTAATTGTTGCTCAGATGCCACATCCTCAATGCCTTGACCGACCTCCTTATTAATGTCACAGCCTGTCCCCACCTCCTCAGGCTTTCCAGAATCCCTGAACCTCCCTCCACGTTCTCATTTTTCCAAATCACTGTTCACCTTCTAGTAGACTATGAACTTATTATGTGGATGGTGTATTGTCCGTCTCCCTCCGCGAAAAATAAACTCCTCGAATAGAGGATCAGCAAATAGTTATTGAATGAAAAACTGAATTTTTCAGATGTAAGAGCTTTTTTCCCTTCGATTTAGAAGTCTTTAAAAAAAAAAAAAAAGATTCTTTCTCCACAGCGGCCACAAGAGGGCGCGCAAAATACATGTTAATTCTTTGTAGTTCTAGATGGGTGGTCTCTAGCCTGAGCCTCCAAGCCAGGGGCCAGGTGACTGTGCGTGACCACATCCTCTCCCCTCGGCGAGCGTCCACCTCTCCGTCTGTACCGTGGGGATACAAATGCCTGATGTGGGCTGCTGTGAAGAGCAAAGGGGGCAATGCATGCAGGTGAAGGAGCCTTTAAAAGGCTATTGCATGGTTATTTAATGACTTATTCAAACTCATTAAATGATAGACATTAAACGTGCAGGTTTTAATAAATGTATCCATTATACGTCAATAAATATGTTCATAAATAAATAAAATTTAAAAATTACATTGAACAACAAAAAGTCATTAGGCTAGCACAAGAAACTTGGACAGCCCAATATATCAACAAAATAAGAAATGTTAATCAGAGGAACTGACAACAGTGCTCTCTCTCAAAGCGGTAATGCACTTTAGAAAAAACTTACTGACCATGTACTTCTTTATTCGTAGAAAAGGAATCGCTCATAAAGGTGAACGTGTGGCATTGTAATTGTGCCCAAATTGCAATGAATGTGAAAATAGTAGGATAAACTCCACTAAAAATAAGAAGAGCAAGAAATAAGGAGGAGCTTAAGGTTAAATGAGACCACAAGGGTGGGACCTGTCTGATAGGACTGGGGTCCTTACAAGAGGAAGAAGAGACAGCAGACATCTATCTGTGTGCAGAGAGGGACGACCATGTGAGGACACCGCGAGAAGGGGCCACCTGCAAGTTAAGGAGAGAGGTGTCAGGAGGAACCAGCCCTGCCCATCCCTTGGCCTCAGACTTCCAGCATCCGGGACCGTGAGACAATAAATATCTGCTGTTTAAGCAACACCACCACCCCACCCCTCAGTCTGTGGTGCTTTGTTATGGCAGCCCTAACAGATTAATATAGCATAGAAAAATCAAAGGTCAGCCAGCACAAATGCTACCTCTGCCTTTAGCTCTGTCACCTGGGCTGTGACAGGTGAGTGAGCATCTAGGGTCACATAATTGTTCCCACCTCTCTGGTTAGCCTCTCCCCTAACAGGCTCTCTCCCTACCATAGTAGGGGCTCCTCCAGCATGAAAACTGTGGTTAGGTCATCAACATGTTGCTGCCCTCTGTGCCCAGATGGTCAGAGGAAATGTCCTGATGGTGGTCAATTTTGGTGATTCCATTGGATTACTCTAAACATCTATATGAGTTTTCTATGGCTGCTGTAACAAATTACTACAGACATAGTGGCTTAAAACAACACAACTTTGTTGTCTTACAGTTTTAGATGCAAGAAGGCCGACACAGGTCTTTCTGGACTAAAATCAAGGTGTCAGCAGGATTGCATTCCTTCTGGAGGCTCCAGGAGAGACTCTATTCTCTTGCCTTTTCCAGCTTCTAGAAGCTCCTGCACCCCTGCTCACGGCCCCATCTTCCATCTTCAGATCTATCTATGACTCTCCTGCCTCCGTATTTCACTTGTGAGGATGCCTGTGATGACATTGAGCCCACCATGTTAATTCAGGGTCATCTCCCCATCTCAGGATCACCTGAATACCAAACTTGATTCCATCTACAACCTTAAATACTCCTTGCCATGTAATGTGACATAGTCACAACTTCTGCGACTTTGGAAGTGGACATCTCTGGGGTCCCATTATTTCGCTTATGATAATCCATAAGAGGGCCCATTACCTGGAATAGCTGGTACGTGACCTAATACTGTGTTTCCCCAAAAATAAGCCTTAGCCAGACCATCAGCTCTAATGTGTCTTTTGGAGTAATAATTAATATAAGACCTGGTTTTATATTATATTGTATTGTATTATATTATATTATATTATACCTGGTCTTATATTATATTAAAGTAAGACCGGGACTTATATTAATTTTTGCTCC
The DNA here is from genome assembly GCF_036562045.2 of Rhinolophus sinicus. Classification (NCBI taxonomy): domain Eukaryota; kingdom Metazoa; phylum Chordata; class Mammalia; order Chiroptera; family Rhinolophidae; genus Rhinolophus; species Rhinolophus sinicus. The sequence goes on from NC_133760.1 coordinate 1,017,400, forward strand.
AAAAGACATATTACAGCTGATGGTCTAGCTAGGTCTTATTTTTCGGGAAACACAGTACAGGTGATATTTTCCCTCTGGGCCCCAATTTCTTCCTCCAATCTGGACAATAACTGTTTTAGTCATGTAAAGCAATTTTTAACAATTAATAGAATACAAAATGTCATGAACCTAGCACAGACCTAGCACAGAAATTGCTTAATAACTGCTAACTATTATTGTCATTACTATAGTTATCCTACTCTCTTGATTAGATTTCCAGCACCTCACCTGCAAACACCCCCATACACCACTAACCCAAAGCCTTGAGGCTCATCTTCCGTCACTCCTCATCCACGTGGGCTGTGAAAGACCCAACTTGCCCAAGTCTGCCCAGAATTCAGAAGGTCCCACTCCCCTTTCCCACATGAACTGAAATGGGACAGGTCTGAAAGGAATGATGATATTCCCAATAGGCACCTGCTCCATTTCCTGGATTCTAGCCCCTCTTTGAAGCATGGGTGACACAAACTCCCAATGCGCTTGTCTCCCTGTGCTTGGGAAGGGGGTCCAGCTATAGCAGCAACCTGGAGGAGAAGCAGATGTCCACCCAACCCATCCCTGAACCATCGCACCACCTGGAAGTCATCAAAAGTCCGCAGGATGAGCTCAGGAGGGGAGGACTCTCATCCAGCATTTTGATATTTTAAAACAAACTTAAACAGTGGGTAATAACTGCCTTGCACCCATTAGGATAGCATATATATATATATATATATATCAATGTTGGCAAAGTTGTGGAGGAGCTGGAGCCCTTGTGCCTGCTGGTGAGCATGTAAGATGTGCAGCCACTGCGGAAAACAGTATGGCAGTTCCTCAAAAAAAATAGACACAGGGTCACCATGTGATCTGGCAACTCCACTTCTGGGTATTTACCCAAAAGAATTAAAAGCAGAGTCTTGAAGAGATATGTGCACATTCGTGTTCACTGCAGCATTATTTCACAACAGCCAAGAGGTGGATGCAACCCAAGTGTCCACAGAGAGATGAACAGAGAAACAAAATGTGGCACATACATACAAAGGAATATTCAGCCGTGAAAAGGAAGGCCATTCTGACCCGCGCTACAGCATGGATGAGCCTGAAACATTATGCTCAGTACATTCTAGGATATCTTCTTATTGGTACGTAGGCTATTTTAAAATGCACTTGTCCGTTACCAACTAACTTCCAGAGTGGTTGATGAAACGTCTAATGTGATTGTGACAATTGAAACTTCGTATAGAATTGCCTTTTTTCTCTCACCTAGGAAGTGTTTAAATTATTTTCTTTTCCCTCTCTTTTTGGAAACATTCACTTTGGTGAATGCCTTGACACCTAGATATTCTCTCTCTCTCTCTCTCTCTCTCTCTCTCTCTCTTTTTCTCTCCCCTCTTCCCCCCCTCCTCACACACACTCACACACAGACACATATTCACACACTTCTTTTTTCCTTTCTAGCTCCACAAGTTGCAAGCTCAGCAATTAGTTTCCCAAACCTCATATTTTCTTTAAAAAAAAGTATAAGACCACAAAGTTTTTCCTGTCAGTTTATTGCATCTAACAAGTTTCGATATGAACCTCTATGTATGTTCCTTTCTAAGATCTAGAAAGCAATACTTTTTAAAAATAATTTTACAGAGAAGAAAGAGAGGCATAAGGAGATTCATTAACTTGCACAAAATTACAGAGCTTGTAACTGGCAGAGCCAGGATTCAAACAGAGAAATGCGGCCTCTAGAATTGTATTCAATGGTAATGCATTACATGCTTCCCTAGACTGCTTCTCTCCCATTCCTTCATACCTCAGCCTCTGGCAACCACCACATTACTCACGACTCACTCTCTGCGTTTACGATGTTGGCTTTTTAAGATTCCATATACAGGAGATATCATACAGTATTCATCTTTGTCTGTCTGACATCTCACTTAACATAGTGCCCTCAAGGTCCATCCACGTTGTCACAAATGGCAGGATTTTCTTTTTTCTCATGGCTGAATATATATACCATATCTTCTTTGTCTATTCATCCATCAATAGATACTTAGGTTGTTTCCTTAGCTTGGGCTGTCACGAATAATGCTGCAATGAACATGGGAATGCAGATATCTCTTTGATATTCTGTTTTCATTTCCTTTGGTTATATACCCAGAAGTGGGATTGCTGGAGCCTGGGGGGGGGTTCTAGTTTTAATCCCCCCCTTTCTTTCGCCTCCCCTCCTCCAGTTCAAGCCGTTGTTTCTCAGTCTAGTTGTGTAGGACACAGCTCCCTGGCCCATGGTGGTATTATGAGCCTTGCACTCCCCCCTCTCCCCCCGGGCTGAGGCAGTCGGTCGCCAGTCATTGGTCAGCCACTCACAGCAGCTCTCGCTGGCTGCCAGCCACTCACGCTGGCCACCGGCCACTCATGGCGGCCCACGGTAGCCCACCGTGCCCACCGCAGCCCAGCTCCAGGGAGAGCTGTTGTTCACAATCTTAGCTGTAGAGGGTGCAGCTCACTAGCCCATGTGGGAATCCAGCCTGTGGCCTTTGGTGATAGGAACACGGTGCTCAACCACCTGAGCCACCGGCCGGGCCCTTAATTTTGTAAGGAGTGAGAGATACTGGTTTTCATGGGAGCAGCAGTGCAGGTGGAAATGAAGCCAACATTCTTAGGAGAGCTGCCTTCGGTCCTATCTCTTGGACATCACCTGTGTGAATACCTAGACGTAGTCCTTGCACTTCCACTCTGGGAGCTGGTAACTAGCAGCTGGTGACTTGTGTCTCAGACCTTCACTCTCAAAGGAGGCGGACTGGGGTGCACCTGCCCTTGTTCTAGCTGTGTGTACAGGGACCTTTTCGCCCAATGAGCTCTCTTGTTCCTCTTCTCAATGGAGGGCTCTGCCTGAAGCCACAGTCTTATTTTATCCACTAATTTCACAGGAATAATAAAACATTCCATAGGAACCCGCTCTTGCTGGCTTTCCCTAGTTGCCTCTGCATCGTTTCAGCCATTCACTGTTTCCTCTCTTGCAGGATCCACCTTCTTCTTTTGACAAAGCTTTGCTATCAAGGAAATGATTTTCTAGAATGCCAGCTGTATGTTGGCTGGGTGTTTTCTCTCATCTAGATCTGCCCAGACTCCAGAAATGACTTTGGCCGGGGCATGGGTAGGCAGGCATCCCCATGGCAGCCATGGCTGTGTCTGCTGCCCTCCTCTATCTGCCAGGCAGCGCCCCAGTTCTTGGAGGAGTTGTTATGTTTAACACAATGACTCTGCCGCTCTGTTCACAATAGATTGAAGGTTATAAGTAAGAAAAGTTATCAGGAAGCTCCTGCAATAATCCAGGTGACAGCTGACAGTGGTTCAGACTAGGATAGTATTAGTGAAGGTGATGAGAAGACATTGAAATTCTGCAGCTCTCCCCCCATCCCACCACTTCTGAGGTCTTGCTAATACCTAGTTCACTTTTATCCCAGTCGATGGGCCTTCAGGATCCCAGCCCAAAGCCGGGGGTGTTTATGGTGTCCTTTATCCAAGATGGACCCTTCTGCTTCATGCTCCAATTTGAAATTTTTGCTGAACGAGACTGCCAAAAGTTCCACTCAGCCTTTCGGTCTGTCATCTGATGACCTTACTTTCAGAATCAGCAAATTGTACGTGTAAAACTACCCCCAAATAATAAATTCCTCTCTCTCAGTTTCCTTCCTGTTTTATATCTTAGAACCCAAACTTCTATCTGCCTTGGAGGCTCTCAAGGCCTAGAAACAGAATGTTCTTTTCTTTTTTTTTCTTTTTTTTACAATGCAAAGTTTAGTCTAAAACAACCTAGTCAGACATTTCTGGGAACCATTTCTTTTGAACCTACTTCCCTGTCCGATTGTTTAAGCCCCTGTGGTCACCAGTAAGGCACTCATCTCTCTCCAGGAGGGTCAGAGCTCCTGAACTGCTCTATCTACACCATTTTTATTTTCTTTAATATTATTTCTTTAATATTATTTTACCTTGTTGCTATATATAATATAGCAATAATAAGAACATAGGACTGCCCAGGTTGAAATCCAGCTCCACATCGTCCTTGATGCACAGTGCTGATCAAATGAGTTAAGCCTCTGAGCCTCAGTGTTCTCATCTATAAAATGGGTCTAATAAAGAAAACTCCTTCACAGAGTCATTGTGAGAATTAAGTAAACTGTCCCTGTGGAGGACTCAGAATTGTGTCTAGCATATAATAAGTGCTCAGAGCATGTTAGCTGTTATTTTTATTGCTTCCTCCAATTCTGTCTCTGTGAACTGGTCATACAGATATATTGTAGACAAAAGTATGATTATGCTAGACTTATGTTTAAAACCTTTTCTATTACCTTAAAGATAAAATCTCAAACCTTTACATGGCCTTTCAGATATCCCTACACATCCAATGCATATTGAAGTTTCTCTTCATTTTTTTTCATATCCAGCTCTTCTGGATTTGCCTCAGCTTCTTAGAACTGGCAAAATTATTTCCTGACTTAGTGATTGTGGTCACACAGCAGCCTAGCCGTTTGTCCCCCCCAACCTTTCCCTAAGGAAAGAAGAAGTTGTGGAACTGTGCCTCTCTGGGATTGAGTTTATAATATCCTGAGTCTCTCCATCTGGTCTTCAAGAGAAGGGTCTGCGGTCAACAACGAGTAAGATTCCTCAGGGGAGGGACAACTCAAGCCTGATGGGACCCCGTTGAGACCCCAATGAGCTGCTATAAGAAATAATAAAACGGAGGCTTGCCCCTCCTTCTTGTTCTTGTGGGAAGCTGCTGCTTGCCTCTGCCTCTCCCTCTCACCTTATTGTGAGAGAGGCCCATTAGCGCGTTAAGATCAAACTCTTTCTGCTCAGCTCATGGGACAGTTTCACCCCAGAGACTCTTTCCCCCAGGGTGGTGCATATCACACCTTAGTCATTTTGGGACAACATGCTTCGGCTGCTTTGGGACAAATAATTGGGTATTGAAATCTTTTTTTTTTTTAAATGGTGTAAGTTTCACAGACCCTGCCTCTAATCATGTGATGCTCATTGTTTGTAATCAATAAATACTGTCAGTGACCCGATTCGGGGCTCCAGTCTCTTGAGGCTGCGAGTACTTGGTCCTCTGTGATTTAACTGTATATGAGTCTCTGTCTCTTTATTTTTATTTTTTATTTTTAAAGATTTTATTGGGGAAGGGGAACAGGGCTTTATTGGGGAACAGTGTGTACTTCCAGGCCTTTTTTCCCAAGTCAAGTTGTTGTCCTTTCAATCTTAGTTGTGGAGGGTGCTGTTTAGCTTCAAGTTGTTGTCCTTTCAGTCTTAGTTGTGGAGGGCGCAGCTCAGCTCCAGGTCCAGTTGCCGTTTTCTAGTTGCAGGGGGCACAGCCCACCATCCCTTGCGGGAGTCAAAACCGGCAACCTTGTGGTTGAGAGGACGCGCTCCAACCAACTGAGCCATCCAGGAGTTCAATGGCAGCTCAGCTCAAGGTGCCGTGTTCAATCTTAGTTGCAGGGGGTGGAGCCCACTATCCCTTGTGGGACTCGAGGAATTGAACTGGCAACATTGTGGTTGAGAGCCCACTGGCCCATGTGGGAATCGAACTGGCAGCCTTCGGAGTTAGGAACATGGAGCTCTAACCGCCTGAGCCACCAGGCTGGTCCCAAATCTCTGTCTCTTTATTATAGTTTAACCCTCACCGCCTTCCTCGCCTTCCCACGGCTTGTGTTGTGCAGGTCATAACAAGTGGTGACTTTCACAAAAGCTGTTCCCTCTGCCCAGATTCTCCCCAACCCTCCCCTCTGCTTCCCCATGTGGACAGTCCCTCAGTCCTCACACTCCTGCTTAAGCTCAAGGTCATCAGGGTGGTTTTTCCTGAGGTCTGCACTCAAGGTCAAGTCCACCCCCCTTTTTTTTTAAGGAGGGTGCTTGCTGGGATTGAACCGGCAACCTTGGTGTTACTAGGACCACGCTTTAACCAACTGAGCTAACCTGCCACCCCCAAGGTCAAGTCCCGTTTACACAGGGTCGTAGCCATTTTTTCCCCTTAGAAGACTTACGACATGAGCAGCTATGGCTTACAGTGCATTAACAGTTCATGGTTTTGCATATATTGTGTCGCGTTACACATTATATGATGCAGCAGCCCCAAACGGGCACTTTATGACCAACTTTTCTTGTAGCCAACGGAGGGTTCATGACTGATTCTCACCACTGGAGTGTGAGCAGACTTGATGTGTGCCATTTGGGGATTTTTTTTTTTTTTTTAAAGAAACAGATATACCAGTTTCACTCTTTCTCCTTCCCCTTTCTGGTGACACAGTGTCCTAAGGTCTTAGGTTGCTGTTGGAACCAAAAGTTGAAAGAATCCTGGGAACATGAGTCCCCACACGGAAGAACTCCAGCTGGCAGCCTGAGACACTCACCCTGAGGTGTTGCACGAGTGAGAAGCAAACGTCCCATTGTGATAAAGTACTGATATTTTGAGGTTGACTTGGTTTAAAATACCTAGTGTTACTGCAAGTTACGTATCACCACGGCAGTTAAATAATTTTTGAACAGTTCAACGTATGTCTTCCTTATTAAAATATGAGCTCCATTGATTTGTGCTTCCCAAATATTGGGCACAGACACAGGCCCTTAATAAGCACCCAATATATATGTGTATGTGTCAGTTGAGGAAAAATAAATAAATCCACCAATCACATTTATTAAGGTTCTTTGGGGAGGTGGCTTGTTTAAGCTCCCATATTCCACATGACACAGGGCCAGCGTTACAGTATCATTTATGCCTGACTCCCAAGGCTGTGCTCAGAATCTCCTAGGGCCAGCATTGCCAAACTGGATTTGGTTCTTGGGTCAGAGACACGATCCAGGAGGGGATGAATGTGAATGGGAAAGTGGACAGGGGACAGTCCTTTCCTGTAACCCCAGTCGAGGGGAAGAGAAGCTGGAGCTTGTGTACGGCCCGTCTGTAAAACACTCAGTAAGTTGGGGCTGACTCTGGGACTGCCACACGCTTCCTGTACGTCTGTCTGTCTGCATGACTATGGCTGAGGGAAGCAACACGTACCTGCTATGTTTGCTCCTGGCTTTTCCTGGGCGAGTCCTGACATGGCAGGAGGGGACCGCTGCGTTAGGGGCCAGGACGTGGGAATGCAGGTCTCTCCCTAGACCCAAGTCCTGGTTGGGTCAGTGCTATGACACCTTAATGAGTGAGGGGGGATACAGAGACGATGGAAGGAAGGCACTATCTACCCAGGCATCAGGCTTTCCTGCCCCAGGCTTGAACCAGGAGCTTAGAGGCTTAATGAAGTGAGTGGAATAGAGAGTATTTAAACCTGGATTTTTCCTCTAGGTCTGAGTCTGAGCCACAAGATCTAGACATGGGAGGGTAACTCCTTCTCTTAAACTGCTGAGGTCTGTCTTCTTGGATCAACACCATGGACTCCCACCAGGAGCACTGAAGTTGGATAAGGAAGGAGGGGCCTGATGGGGTTACTTTGGAGAGTGTTTTTGGAGTCTAAACTCTTAAGTGTTTGGAGTCCACGAGACTGTAGATTCAGATCCCGTTCTGGAGAACTGCTCCAGACTCATCGTCCTGGAGATCCAGACTCAGTGTCCCAGTGAGAGAGTTCTGTGACCCTCTGGGGCTGGGAGCCACCTGGATCTGATGAGTTCTGGAGGGAGATGGAAATCTTGAGCTCTGGGATAAAGATTTCATTGGAGTTCAGGAAAATGTCCAAGTTACCCATCATGTCCATGGCAGCAGACTTTGCCATGGTCACTAGGGCGGCGAAAGCCACAGCTGGAGGTGATTTCAGGTTGGATGCCTGAGTTCTGCCTCTCGTGCTCAGAGGAAGGGGGAAATGAATGGGCCATGCAGAGCCCTTCACAAAGTCAAGAACAGAGGGAATGTGAGAGGAGGAAGCAACCCTGTGTCACACAGCTACCTGCCTTTCTTCTAGTCATCTGTGACCACGATCTTCACATCAGCGAGACTCGTGCTGGTTTCTGGAGGAAATGTGGGGCTGTGTCTCTCTGACGTTATTCAGAATTCCAGTCTGCCAAGTTCCTTCCATGTATTGAGGAGTTAATCACCCCAGATGGTACCTTGGTTGGAAGGTTGGAAGAACATGTTCGTGTGTATTTCCTCTTTACATTACTTTCCGTGTGAGGCAGATGTCTAGCTGCTCACTAGATAAGTGTTTTTCCTGTCACAGTGGATTAGTGTCTCTGGGAGGTGCCTACCCACCTGGGGCTTTATTTTCTAGTCCTCCTTGCATCCACCTGTGACTGTAATAACTACTCAAAGTGGAGAAATGTGAGCAAAAATCATGTGAGTTACTTCCAGGCCAGTGACTTTTATAAGTAGACATACACTCTCTGCCCTTTCTTTCTCTTTCTGTTGGTTGGAAGTACAAGACCCTGTTGCCCAAGAGGATGGTGGCACCACAGAGGGAAGAAGCTGGTGTTCTTGAATCACCTTAGAGAGGAAATGCAAAATATGCCCAGAAAAAAACCCCACGTTGGTTATTTATGTGAGTGAGAAATAAACTCCCTTCATGTTAAAACACTTATGTTTTAGGACTGCTTGTTACAGTAGCTAGTGTTACCTGCCTTACATCACAGTGGTAGTTAAATAATTTATGATTAGCTGTTTGAATGTGTGTCCTCATCAGATGGGGGCTCTGTTGAGGGTGGAGACTGTATCTGTTTTGTTAACTCCTGTACCCCAACACCAAGCACTGATAGGCAATTGATAAATATTGCATGATTAGCTTCTGAAGAAAGGCAATTCACAAACTCATATTTACACAATTTATAGGGGAATTTTCTTGTCCAAAGTCACTGAGTCTGTGGGAGGCAGGATCCGAGGATGATCTCATCCTGTCTGACTTCCCAGCCAGTGCTCTCTGCCTCTTTCGACATCTTAACCAAGTTTTGACGACGTACCATTAGAGTGACCAAACTTGCAAACACTGACAGCACCGCGTGCTGGTGAGGGTGTGGAGCAGCAGGAGCCCTGCTGGGAGTGCAAATGGTACAGGCCCTTTGGAAGACAATTTGGCAGTTTCTTACAAAACTAAACATACTCCTATCACATGATCCAGCAATTGTGCTACTTGGTATTTCCCCAAAGGAGTTGAAAACTTACGTCCACACAAAAAACCTGCACATGGATGTTTATAGCAGATTTATTCATAATTGCCAAAACTGGGAGGCAACCAAGATGTCCTTCAGTAGGTGAATGGGGAAAAAAAAAAAAAAAGTAAACTGGTGCTGTCACAGAAATGGCAGTGTGAGGAGTGCTTCTTGAAATTCCCCCAGGAAGTTACAAGAAATTGCACAGCTATAATTCAACAAAGGACTCTTTGCTCATCACACAGGAACAGCTAAGAGACATGCACATCAAACTACTTGAAATTGGGCAAGCAGGGGAGAAGGGAAGGGGAAGTGTGGAGATGCAGACTGCAGGCTACAGGGCCCCAGGATGCAGATCAGAGACCACAACAGCTGCAGGAGAAGGAAGTAGCCAAGCTTTGGGCTCTCTCCTTGTGGCCCGCAGTCCTGCCTGAGGTATCAGCATACGAGTGGGTGGTACCAGCATTCGAAGAAGAGACCTCAGCTGTGAACTGCAGCTTAAGCCCTCACAGCAAGGCAAAATGACATGGAGACTGGACACCTTTTCCCCACCCTCTCAGAGCTCACCCCACCCCTGCCATCCCAGTGTTAGACTATGGAAGAAGCAGGAGCGCTGTCAGATTACAGAACAGAACAGCATCAGCCATTGAGAACTGGCAGCACTTGTTCCAGGGCTGGCCCCGGATCCACATTCCAGTGGGGAGAAGGAGCGGAGGGGTGTGGCAGTACTGGGCTAGTTGGAGCCCCAGTCAGGAAGCACCAGCTGGCCTCTCGCGGCCTGCCCAGCCCAGACCTTTCTGGGCAGATCTGGGCAGGACAACAGGAGCTGTGACACATACATAGGTTTAGTACTGGGTTGCAAAGGCAGCTGAGTTTTCAGAAGCTCAGAACACTTTCACACTCTACATGCCTCCACAGAAGAGGGACCCTAAGACCCAGGCGACTTGCTCACAGAGAAGCAGCCCAACTTCTGGTGGCTGGCTGTGGTGCTCTCAGTACATGTTTGTCTGGGAGAGAGCAGAAACTACACTGAATTTGTAGAAACCACTGACCACATGCCATAGCCTCACCCACCTAGAGCTGCATTGCCAGGGGCACTGGGCACCTGGTGGCTAGCCCCACCTCCACAAGATGTAGAAGAGTTTTTTTATAGTAGTAGACAATCTGGAGATAGCTGGTGGGCATTAAGCCAGGACCAGTGCTATGTATATATATATATGTGTATATATATATATATTTTTTTTTCTTCTTCTTCTTCTTCTTGTTCTTTTTTTCCCTTTTTTCTCTTCTTTTTTTTATTTTCCTTTCTTTTGTTTTTCTTTTTTCTTTTTGGGGTTGTTTGTTTGTTTTTGTTTTGTATTTTTGTTTGTTTTGAGTATTTGGTGTTGCGCTGTGTGTGTGTGTGTGTGTGTGTGTGTGTGTGTTTTGTTTGTGTGTGGTTGTTGGTTTGCTTTGTTCTGAAATTGCACTGCATGAGAGCCCCACCTAAGAGGCACCAGAATCAACACACCCAGAGGCCAGCTTCAGACTAAACCACAGCACTACTACAAGCAGCACATGCAAAGGGAATTCTCAACTAGCAGGGGCAAAGCTGCGACTGATGGGTCAGCCCTCACACAGCAGCTCATATGCTGTGACCATTGCCAATCCTCACAGTCAGTCAGTCTGGGAGCCAATCACACCCACTGAAAAGTCAAAAACAATCAAGGCTCAACTACAACAGGAGAGCACACACAACACAAGGGACACCTCTGGAACATATGCACAGGAGATTAGGGAGACTGAGCAATTTGACTACAAAGGAAACATAGGACATAAGTCCACCCAGCAAAGACTGAGAAACATAGGTGATCTACCTAATACACAGAAGCAAACACAGAGTGGCAGCCAGAATGAGGAAACAAAGAAACATGTCCCAAATGAAAGAACAGAAGAAACTTCCAGAAATGGAACTAAATGAAATGGAGGCAGTCAACCAACCAGAAAAGGTGCTGATGATAAGAATGATTAAGGAACTTAGTGTGAATTTCAACAAAGAGATAGCAATCATAAAGGATATAGAAACTATGAAAAATAACCAGTCAGAAATAAAGAATACAATAACTGAAGTGAGGACTACATTAGAAGGAATCACCAGCAGATTAGATGAAACAGAGGATTGAATCAGCAATTTAGAAGACAACATAGTAGAATTCACCCATTTAGAACAACAAAAAGAAAAAAGAATAAAAAACAATGAAAATAGTTTAAGAGATCTGTGGGATAACATCAAGCACAACAACATTCACATCATAGGAATACCAGAAGGAGAAGACAGGGAACAAGGGATTGGACATATTTGAAGAAATAACTGAAAACTTCTATAATCTGGGGAAGGAAATCGATATACAAGCCCAGGAAGTGCAAAGAGTTCCAAACAAGATGAACCCAAACAGGCCCACATCAAGACACATTATAGTTAAAATGGCAAAGGTTAAAGACAAAGCAAGAATCCTATAAGCAACAAGAGAAAGACAGCTAGTTACTTACAAGTGAGCTTCCATAAGACTATCAGCTTACTTTTCTACAGAAACTTTACAGGCCAGAAGAGAGTGGCAGGAAATATTCAAAGTGATGAAAACCAAAGGCTTACAACCAAGATTGGTTTACTCAGCAAGACTAACATTTAAGACTGAAGGAGGGATAAAGAGCTTCCCAGAAAAGAATAAGCTAAAAGAATTCATTACCACCAAGCCAGCACTTCAGGAAATGTTAAAAGGGCTTCTTTAAGCAGAAAATGGTGAAAACAAACTAACATAGACCAGAAATACAAATAATAAAATGGCAATAACTATGTATCTATCAATAATCACTTTAAATGTAAATGAAGTAAATACTCCAATTAGAAGACATAGGGTAGGGCCAACCCAGTGGCTCAGGTGGTTGGAGCTCCATGCTCCTAACTCCAAAGGCTGCTGGTTCGATTCCCACATGGGCCAGTGGGCTCTCAATCACAAGGCTGCCAGTTCGATTCCTCGACTCCCACAAGGGATGGTGGGCAGCGCCCCCTGCAACTAAGATTGAACACGGCACCCTGAGCTGAGCTGCCGCTGAGCTCCCGAATGGCTCAGTTTTGGTTGGAGTGTGTCCTCTCAACCACAAGGTTGCCGGTTTGACTCCTGCAAGGGATGGTGGGCTGCGCCCCCTGCAATTAGCAACAGCAACTGGACCTGGAGCTGAGCTGCGCCCTCCACAACTAAGACTGAAAGGACAACAACTTGAAGCTGAACAGCACCTTCCACAACTAAGATTGAAAGGACAACAACTTGACTTGGAAAAAAGTCCTGGAAGTACACACAGTACCCCAATAAGGTCCTGTTCCCCTTCCCCAATAAAATCTTAAAAAAAAAAAAAAAGACATAGGGTAGCTGAGTGAACAAGAAAACAAGACCCATGCATAAGCTGTTTACAAGAGACTTACCTCAGATCAAAAGACACACACAGACTGAAAGTAAAAGGATGGAATAAGATATTTCACACAAAAGGAAATGACAAAAAAGCTGAGGTAGCAATACTTATATTGGACAAAACGAAGACTATAATAAAAAACAAAGAAAGGCACTACATAATAATAAATGGATTGATCCAACAAGAGGACATAATCTAGTAAACATCTATGCACCCAACATAGGAACACCTAAATATATAAAACAGATATTGACTGACATAAAGACAGAGATCAACAGTAACACTATCATAGTAGGGGACTTCAACATAACTCTGACAACAAGGGACAGGTCTTCCAGACAGAAAATCAATATGGAAACAGTGGCCTTAAGTGACACATTGGACTGGTTGGATTTAATCGACATTTTTAAAGCATTTCACCCCAAAGTAGCAGAATATACATTCATTTCAAGTGCACAAGGAACATTTTCTAAGATAAACCACATGTTAGGCCACAAAACAGGTCTCCATAAATTTAAGAAGATTGAAATCATATCAAGCATCTTCTTTGGCCACCATGCTATGAAAGTAGAAATCAATTAGAAGAGGAAAACCAGAAAAACTCACAAACACATGGATGCTGAATAACATGTTACTAAATAATGAATTGGTCAACAATGAGATCAAGGCAGAAATCAAAAGATATCATGAGACACTATGACATCATAGAAATGGTGGTGTGAGGTGAGCCTCTTGGAATCTCCCCTGGAATTTACAACAAATTGAACAGCTATAATTCCACAAAGGACTCCCTGTGCAGAAGACAGACAAGACTTACATATGTGCAATTAAAACCATCTAAAGCTGGTCAAAGTGGGCGAGCAGAGGAGGAGCAAAGGGAGAAATGCGGAGACGCGCAGGCTGAGTGGCTGCAGAATGCAGAACAGAGCTCGGAGCTCCAAGGTCCCTGCATCCCAGAGCTACCACAGTCATGGGAGAGGGAAGAACTCGGACTGCTAGTGCTCCCCTTAGGCCCACAGTCAGGCCTGAGGGATCAGCATATAACACGGCTGAACCCCCTCATCACAGCAGAGACCTTGGGGCAAAGACTGAGGGAAGAAGGGTGAGAACGGTGGTTAAAGCCCTCACTGCAACGCAGAGGATGGAAGACATAGACATGGAGCCCAACCACCCCCTCCCAGCCTCCCAGAGCTCACCCCACCCCCACCAGCCCAGTGCTAGAAGCGGAACAGTAGCAGTGTCACATCAAAAGAACAGAATATTTGCAGTACTGAGAACTACAGCCCACATCTAAGGACTCATGGCTCAACCTGTTCAGTGAAGAGGAGGGATCCTTGGGTGCAGGACCGGCTGTACTGGTGGCCACAGCTGTTGTTCAGAGCCACCTCTCACAACCTATCCCGTCCCTGTCCCCACCTATCAGGGCAGATCAGGGATAAACAGAGCAGCTGAAAGACACAGGCTCTGAAACTGATGCAGGAAGACCTTTGGAAATTCAGAAGCTCTCCACATACTGATGGAGGCAGTACCCTGAGACCCAGGTGACCTGCTCACAGAGGAGAAGCTCACATTCCAGGGAACACCCCCCACATTGTGTGAGAAGCCAGAACAGTGCAGAGAAACTATAACACTACAGTGTGAGAGAGAATTAAAGGCTGCAGTTGTAAAGAAAATAAAAATAAAACATTCTACCAACACCAAATGGAAAGCAAATTAAAGGCCTCCTCCTATCAACCTGTTGCAGAACCCACTCCTGTAGATGCCTTAGGGAGAGAAAGAATAATTCATTAATTGCCATGAATAACCAAGGTAACAAGGCTGCTCAGAAAAAAAATGAAAAGTCTCCAGAAAATGAACTTAAATATATGGAAATATGTAACTTAAATGACAGAGAATTCATGATTACAGTTCTTAAAAAACTCAATGAGATGCAAGAAAACACAGACAGACAGTTTAATGAACTCAGAAACACAATAAAAAAACCCAAAATGAACATTTTAACAAAGAGATTGAAGTTTCTACAAAGAACCAAACAGAATTTCTGGAAATTAAGAACTCAATAAAAGAAATGAAGAATGAAATAACCAGCTTAGGTAGTAGAGTTGACCAGATGGAGGAAAGAATCAGTGACATCGAAGATAGAAACCTGGAAATGACATGGATGGAAGAAGAAAGAGACTTGAGACTTAAAAGAAATGAAAGAACTCTACAAGAACTTTCTGACTACATCAGAAAGAGCAACATAAGAATAATGGGCATACCAGAAGGAGAAGAAAGAGAGAAGGGAACAGAGAATATATTCAAACAAATTGTCAATGAGAACTTCCCAAATTTGTGGACAGAACTGGACCCTCGAATCCAAGAAGCAAATAGAACACCTAGCTACCTCAATCCCAACAGCCTTCTCCAAGGCACATTGTATTGAAGCTGTCTAAAATCAAAGACAAAGAAAGAATCCTCAAGGCAGCCAGGGAAAAGAAGACGGTAACTTACAAAGGAAAGCCCATTAGATTATCATCAGATTTTTCAGCAGAAACTCTACAAGCCAGGAGGGAGTGGAACCAAATATTCAACTATTGAGAAAAATTATGCCCCAAGAATAATATATCCAGCAAAGGTATCCTTTAGATATGAAGGAGGAATAAAGACCTTTCCAGACATACAGAAGCTGAGGGAATTTTCTAATACTCGACCTGCACTAGAAGAAATACTAAAGGAGGCTATTCGACCACCATCAACAGGGACACTTTGTGGCAAACAAAACATAAAAAGGGGGAGAGTAAAAGCCTGAACCGGAATATGGGAATGGAGAAAGTAAGCGTGCTGAAGAAATTGGAATACTCTAAATATCAAACTTTCTTTTACATAAACTTAAGGGTAACCACTCAAAATTCAGAACTGAAATATATACTGTAATAAAAGAAGAAACAGAGGGAAACATCATAGAATACCACCACACAGAAATAATAGACAACAACAAAAAGGCAAAGAAACAATGGAGACACAGCCTTACCAGAAAACTAAAGATAGAATGACAGGAAATCCTCATATATCAATAATCACCCTAAATGTAAATGGACTGAACTCACCAATATAAAACCACAGAGTAGCAGATTGGATCAAAAAACTAAACCGAACCATATGCTGTCTCCAAGAGACACATCTCAGCTACAGGGACAAGCATGCACTCAAAGTGAAAGGGTGGAAATTGACACTCCAAGCAAATGGTACCCAGAGAAAATCCGGTGTAGCCATAATGATATCAGATGAAACAGACTTCAAGGAGAAAAAGATAACAAGAGACAAAGATGGACATTTCATAATGGTGAAGGGGACTGTACAACAAGAAGACATAACAGTCATCAATATTTATGAACCCGATCAGGGAGCACCGAAATATACCAAGCAACTAGTAACAGAACTAAAGGGAGAAATTGACCAAAACACAATTATACTAGGGGACTTAAATAAAGATTAACAAAATTGACAAACCCTTGGCTAGACTCACTAAGACAAAAAGAGAAAAGACACTAATTAACAAAATCAGAAATGAAAAAGGGGAAGTTATCACAGACACTACAGAAATACAAAGGATCATCCAAGAATACTATGAAGGACTATATGCCACCAAATTCAATAACCTAGAAGAAATGGACAAGTACTTAGAAACATATAACCTTCCTAGGCTGAACCATAAAGAACTGGGAAATCCAAACAGACCGATCACCGGTAACGAAATTGAATCAGTCATCTAAAACCTTCCCTCAAGCAAAAGTCCGGGACCAGATGGGTTCACTACTGAATTCTACCAAACCGTCAAAGAGGATCTAATACCAATCCTGCTCAAACTCTTCCCAAAAATTGAAGAAGAGACAGTACTCCCTAACTCATTTTATGAGGCAAACATTACCCTGATACCAAAACCTGGTAAGGACAACACAAAAAAAGAAAATTACAGACCAATATCTCTGATGAATACAGATGCAAAAATCCTAAACAAAATTCTAGCAAATCGAATGCAACAATGCATTGAAAAGATTATTCATCACGACCAAGTGGGGTTCATCCCAGGGGCACAAGGATGGTTCAACATACACAAATTGATCAATGTGGTTCATCACATAAACAAAATGAAGGACAAAAGTTATATGATTATATCAATTGATGCAGAAAAAGCATTTGACAAGATACATATCCATTTATGATTAAAACACTTAATAAAATAGGTATAGAAGGAAAATACCTTAACATAATAAAGGCCATATATGACAAGCCCTCTGCTAATCTCATAATTAATGGTGAAAAACTGAAGCCCTTTGCTCTACGTTCAGGAACATGACAGGGCTGTCCCCTATCACCTCTGCTTCTCAACATAGTGTTGAAAGTCCTTGCCAGAGTAATCAGGCAAGAGAAATAAATAAAAGGCATCCAAATTGGGAATGAAGAAGTTAAATTGATACTCTTTGCAGAAGACATGATGCTATATATAGAAAACCATACAGACTCCACCAAAAAGCTATGAGAAACAATCAACGAATACAGTAAAGTTGCCGGTTACGAAATCAAGGTACAAAAGTCCATTGCCTTCCTATATACTAACAATGAAATCTCAGAAAAAGAAATAAAAAAAAAAACTCCTTTTGCAATTGCAGAATAAAAATAAAATATCCTGGAATAAACTTAACCAAGGATGTGAAAGACCTATATGCTAAAAACTATAAGACATTTTTAAAAGAAATTGAAGAAGACACAAAGAAATGGAAAGATATTCTGTGCTCATGGATTGGAAGAATCAACATAGTTAAAATGACCATATTACCCAAAGCAATATACAGATTCAATGCAATCAATCCCCATCAAAATCCCAATGGCATTTTTAAAAGAAATAGAACAAAAAATCATCAGATTTGTTTGGAACCACAAAAGAACCTGGATAGGCAAAGCAATCTTAAGACAAAAGAACAATGCTGGAGGTAACACTCTCCCAGACTTTAGCTTGCAGTGCAGGGCAACAATTATCAAAACATCATGGTATCGGCAGAAAAACAGACACATAGACCAATGGAATAGAATTGAGAACTCAGAAATAAAACCACATAAATATGGACAGATAATTTTTGACAAAGAAGCCAAAAACATACAAGGGAGGAAAGATGGCCTCTTCAATAAATGGTGCTGGCAGAACTGGAAAGCCACATGCAAAAGAATGAAACTGGACTGCTATCTGTCACCATGTACCAAAATTAATTCAAAATGGATCAAAGACTTAAGCATAAGACCTGAAACAATAAACTGCACAGAAGACAACATAGGGACTAAACTTATGGATCTTGGGTTCAAAGAGCATTGTATGAATTTGACTCCAAAGACAAATGGAAGTAAAAGCTAAAATAAATGAGTGGGACTATATCAAACTTAAAAGCTTCTGCACAGCAAAAGAAACCATCGACAAAATAAAGAGGCAACCAACTGAATGGGAGAAGGTTTTTGCAAACAGTGCCTCCGATAAGGGGCTAATATCCAAAATATACAAGGAACTCATGAAACTCAACAACAACAACAAAAAAAACTACCCAATTGAAAAATTGGCAGACGACCTGAACAGACATTTCTCCAAAGAGGACATACAAATGGCAAATAGACATGAAAAAATGCTCAACATCACTAATCATCAGAGAAATGCAAATAAAAACCACAGTGAGATATCATCTCACCCCAGTCAGAATGGCTGTCATCAACAAGACAAATAGTAACAAGTGTTGGAGAGGCTGTGGAGAAAATGATCCCTCATACACTGTTGGAATGCAGATTGGTGCAGATGCTATGGAAGGTAGTGTGGACGTTCCTCAAAAAATTATGAATAGAATTACCATATGACCCAGCAATCCCTCTCCTGGATATCTCCCCCAAAAATCTGCAAACATTTATACATAAAGACACGTGTGCCCCAATGTTCATTGCAGCTTTATTTACGGTGGCCAAGACAATCAAAATGTCCTTCGATAGATGGATGGATAAAGAAGTTGTGATATATATACGCAATGGAATACTATTTTGCCGTAAGAAAAGATGAAATAGAAGCATTTGTGCCAACATGAATGGATCTTTAGATTATTATGCTATGCGAAAAAAGTCAGACAGAACAAGCAGAGAACCATATGATTTCACTGATATGTGGTATATAAACCAAAAACAACAAAAGAAAAAGGCAAACAAATGAGAAACAAAAACTCATAGACACAGACAATAGTTTAGTGGTTACCAGAGGGTAAGGG
This sequence comes from Rhinolophus sinicus, assembly GCF_036562045.2. Lineage (NCBI taxonomy): Eukaryota > Metazoa > Chordata > Mammalia > Chiroptera > Rhinolophidae > Rhinolophus > Rhinolophus sinicus. The sequence continues at coordinate 1,036,260 of NC_133760.1, forward strand.
GGGTGGGGGGTGGGAGATGAGGGTAAGGGGGATCAAATATATGGTGATGGAAGGAGAACTGACTCTGGTGAACACACAATGGGATTTATAGATGATGTAATACAGAATTGTACACCTGAAATCTATGTAACTTGACTAACAATTGTTAGCCCAATAATCTTAAATAAATAGATAAATAAATAATAAAATAAAATAACATAGCATAAAAACAAGAAAACCCTGAAGACTCCACCAAAAAGCTATTTGAAACAATAAGCGAATACAATAAAGTTGCTGGATACAAAATGAATGTACAAAAATCCATTGTATTCCTATACACTAACAATGAAATCTCAGAAAAAGAAATTTTGAAAAATTCCTTTTGTAATTGCGACAAAAAGAATAAATTACCTAGGAATAAACTTAATCAAGGATGTGAAAGCTCTATATGCTGAAAACCATTAGACATTTTTTCTTAAAAAAGTAAAGAAGACACGAAGAAATGGAAAAACTTTCCATGTTCATGGATTGGAAGAATCAACATAGTTAAAATATCCCTATTACCAAAAGCAATATACAGATTTAACAATCCCCATCAAAATCCCAATGGCATTTTTTAAAGAAATGGAACAAAAAATCATTGATTTTTATGGAACCACGAAAGACCCCAAAGAACCAAAGCAATCCTAAGAAAAGAGAACGATAATGGAGGTATCTTGGCTTGTACTACAGGGCTACAATAATCAAAATAGCATGGTATTAACAGAAAAACAGACACATAGACCAATGGAATAGAATTGAGAACCCAGAAATAAAACCACATAAATATGGACAGATAATTTTTGACAAAGAAGCTAAAAACATACAATGGAGCAAAGACAGCCTCTTCAATAAATGGTGCTGGGAGAATTGGATAGCCACATGCAAAAGAATGAAACTAGACTGCTATCTGTCACCATGTACAAATATTAACAAACTGGATCAAAGACCTAAACATAAGACCTGACACAATAAAATGCATAGAAGAAAACATAGGTACTAAACTTATAGACCTTGTGTTCAAAGAGCATGTAGGGAAGATGTTAAAGAAAATTTGTCTTCATTAGTTGATGTGAGCTGTTGTCTATTAGCTTTTATCTCTTCTTGTATGTGAGGTGATTTCTGTGCTGTGATCAGGGGTTGAGTAAATTCCCCCTTTGGTCTCATTCTCCCGAGCAGGGAAGACCTGAGATGAGGTTTTCTGTTTGGTTTCATTCTCTCGAGTAGGGGAGATATGAGATGATGTTTGCTGTTCTGTCTGTGCTGTGAGGTGATGATTAGCTTAGGGTTAAAGAAACTGTTGATCAGGGGTTGAGAGAGTTTCCTCTTTGTTCTGTCTGTTTCACCCACATAAGCAGATGGAGTGAAGAAGTAGCTAAGTTATATCAGGACGACGTGACAGGCATATTACCAGGCTTTGGAAGACCTTGGGCTGATGGTCCTGAGCAAGAACAGTAGATGTTGCTTATCCGGATGAATTGGCCCTTTGGCCGGATGGGCAGCATTCATATCAGTAACTGCCGGACCCTCCCAGAACTGGCCATTCCTGGAGGGGGAGGCAGGAACAGGAAATTTGGCTCTAAGGTACATCTGAGAAAATATATAAGACAGACCTCAGTTAACAGTATTAATTATTATTTCATCATTTGGTCATTTGTCATTGGTGATTCTTCATCATTCTAACATTTTGAAGACTCCCAGCAACATGCAGCTTACAACACCAAGGGATGTCCTGACTTCCAGCTGCGAACCTGGTGAGGTCTGGCTGGTTCCCGGCCTCTCCAGTGTTGTTCCCCACGGTTAGCCTTCTTGAGAACTTGTTAGCATCTAGAAAACTTGTGTGCAGCTTGCAGCTTATAGCATCAGAAGACGCCTTGACTTCTAACAACAAAGACAACAATAGCAGCATTCTTGGAAACTTGTAAGCAGTGGTGTGGGAGACACCTGAGATTCTCTCAGCTACAGACCTGACAAGGTTTTGATTTATGACTTTTCCAGTGCTGTTCTCCCCCAGTTTGGTGAGCTTTTGACATCTACTGTAATAGTTACTATTCTATAGAGCTTATGACTGGTGTTGGATAATCCTTACTGATGTTATTTGTGTATTTAGCCAAGTGATTTTTGATCAATAGTAAACATATGTTGGGATCTCTTAAACTTATAAGTATGTGTACTCCTTTGACATGACACTGTTATCAATGTATATAGTTTAGTCTTAACCACCTTCACTTTCTGTCATTAACACATTTTATTAATTGCCTTTGTCTTTTGCTATTGCATATTGCTAAATAAATTGATTAGATATTGCTAAATAAATTAATTAGCCCCACTCTAGCATTTGTTCCTCCTCCTTCTTTTCCCCACTTATCATTACAGAGTATTTTATGAATTTGGCGTCAAAGGCATGGTAAGTGAAAGTTAAAATAAATGAATGGGACTATATCAAACTAAAAAGCTTCTGCACAGCAAAAGAAACCATTGACAAAATAAAGAGGCAACCAGCCGAATGGGAGATTTTTGCAAACAATGCCTCTGATAAGGAACTCCAAAATATATAAGGAACTCATACAACTCAACAAAAAAACCCCAAACCAATGAAAAATTGGGCAGAAGACGTGAATAGACATTTCTCCAAGAGGACATACAAATGGCCAATATACATATGCAAAAGTGTTCAACTTCACTAATCATCAGAGAAATGCAAATCAAAACCACAATGAGATATCACCTCACCCCAGTCAGAATGGCTATCATCAACAAGACAAATAGTAACAAGTGTTGGAGACTGGAGAAAAAGGAACCCTCATACACTGTTGGTGGGAATGCAGACTGGTGCAGCCGTTATGGAAGGCAGTGTGGAGGTTCCTCAAAAAATTAAGAATGGAATTACCATATGACCCAGCAATCCCTCTCCAGGGTATCTACCCAAAAAATCTGAAAACATTTATCCATAAAAATACATGTGTTCTGATGTTCATTGCAGCTTTATTTACAGTGGCCAAGACATGGAAACAACCAAAGTGTCCTTTGATAGATGATTGTATAAAGAAGATGTGGTATATATACACAATGGAATACTATTCTGATATAAGAAAAGATGAAGCAGTGCCATTTGCGACCACATGGATGGATCTTGAGATTATTATGCTAAGCAAAATAAGTCAGGCAGAAAACGTTGAGAACCATATGATTTCACTGATATGTGGTATATAAAACTGAAAACAACAAAGGAACAAGATAAACAATTGAAAAATCAAAGACTCATAGACACAGACAATAGTTTAGTGGTTACCAGAGGGTAAGGGGGGAAGGAGGTGGTAGATGATGGTAAAAGGGATCAAATATATGGTCATGGAAGGAGAACTAACTCTGGGTGGTGAACACACAATGGGATATATCGAAGATATATTACAAAATTATACACCTGAAATCTATGTAACTTTACTAATTGTTGTCACCCTAATAAACTTTAATTTAAAAGAAAGGTATCATGAGATGAATGAAAATGAAAACAGAATGACCCGAAAATCTATGGCATGCAGCGAAATCAGTCCTAAGACGGAAATTGATAGCAATGCAGACCTATCTCAAGAAACAAGAAAAAAGGGGCCGGCCTGGTGGCTCAGGCGGTTGGAGCTCCATGCTCCTAACTCCAAAGGCTGCTGGTTCGATTCCCACATGGGCCAGTGGGATCTCAACCACAAGGTTGCCTGTTTGACTCCCACAAGGGATGGTGGGATGTGCTCCCTGCAAATAGCAATGGCAACTGGACCTGGAGCTGAGCTGTGCCCTCCACACCTAAGACTGAAAGAACAACAACTTGAAGCTGAACAGCACCCTCCACCCCTAAGATTGAAAGGACTACAACTTGACTTGGAAAAAAGACCTGGAAGTACACACTGTTCACCAATAAAGTCCTGTTCCCCTTCCCCAATAAAATCTTTAAAAAAAAAAAGAGAGAGACAAGAAAAATTCCAATCAACAGTCTATGTTTACACCCAAGGGACCTGAAAAAAAAAAAAAGCAAAATAAGCCCAAGGCAAATACAAGGATGGAAATAAAAAGATCAGAGTGGAAACAAACGAAATGGAGACCAAAAAGAAAACAAAACAAAAACCCCCCAAAAAACAAAAAACAAAAATTACAAAAGATAGATGAAACCAAGAGCTAGTTTTTGAAAAGATAAACAAAATTGACAAATCTTTAGCCAGACTCATCAAGAAAAAGAGAAAAAGGACCCAAATCAATAAAATCAGAAGTGAAAGAGGAGAAGTGACAACAGGCACCACAGAAATACAAAAAAAAAAAAAAAAAAAAAAAAAAAGTTAAGAAAATAATTATGAGCAACTATATTTCATCAAATTAGACAATCTGGAAGAAATGGATAAATTTCTGGAAGCACATAATCTTCCAAGCCTGAATCAAGAAGAAAGAAAACCTGAGCAGACTGATTACTGCCAACGAAATCAAATCAGTAATGAGCAAGCTCCCAACAAACAAAAGTCCTGGACCAGATGGTTTCACAGGTGAATTTTACAAAACATTCAAAAATGAATTATCACCTATTCTCCTCAAACTATTCCAAAAAATCCAGAAGGAGGGAAGGCTCCCAAACTCATTTTACAAGGCTGCTATCACCCTGATCCCCAAATCAGACACAGACATTACAAAAAAAGAAAACTACAGGCCGATTACCCTAATGAACATAGATGTAAAAATCCTCAACAAAATATTAGCAAACTGCATTCGACAATACATTAAAAAGATCATACACCACCATCAAATAGGATTCATTCCTGATATGCAAGATTGGTTCAATATTCGCAAATCAATTAACCTGATACACCACATTAACAAAATGAAAAATAAAAATCATGATCATATCAATAGATGTAGAAAAAGCATTTGACAAAATCCAGCAGCTATTTATGATAAAAAAAACTCTTAGCAAAGCGAGACTAGAGGGATCATATCTCAACATAATAACGGCCATATATGATAAACCCATAGCTAACATCATACTCAATGGGGAAAAGTTATAACCACTCCCCTTAAGATCAGGAACAAAACAAGGTTATCCATTTTCTCAACTTTTATTCAACACAGTTCTGGAAGTTCTAGCCATAGCAGTCAGACAAGAGAAAAAAAATAAAAGGCATCCAAATTGATAAGAAGGACGTAAAATTGTCTTTCTATGCAAATGACGTGATACTACATATAGAGAACCCCAAAGATTCCACCAAAAAACTATTAGAACTGATAAATGAATTTAGTAAAGTAGCAGGATACAAAATTAATATTCAGAAATCAGTTGCATTTGTGTACAAACTATCAGAAGGAGAAATTAAGAAAACAATCCCATTTACAATTGCTTCAAAAACAATAAAATACTTAGGAATAAATTTAATTGGTAAAAAAGTAAAAGACCTGTACTCAGAAAATTATAAGATATTGGAGAGACATAGGATGGTGGCAGTGAGGTGGTCTTCTTGAGTTCTCCTCAGAATTTACCACAAATTGAACATCTATAATCCATTGAAGGACTCTCTGCTCATCACACAGAACAGCTAAGAGACTCCTATGAGGATTATTTGAAGGTGGGCAAACCGTACGAGCAGGGGAAGAGGGAAGGGAGCGATGTGGAGACGTGGCCCGCATCCGCGGCTACCTAGACGCAGGACGACCCAGGACAGAACAGAGATCACAAGAGCCAGGAGGTGGGCTCTTTCCCTGTATCCCACAGCTGATCTCTCCTTCCTAGAGAGCAGCGTATCCAGTGTTTGAGGCAGTAACCTCAGCTGAGACCTCCAGCTGGGCCCTAGGTCAGACAAAGAAGTAAATGCCATACCTGGGCCCCTCCCCACACTCTCCCACAGCAATCCTACCTCTACCCTTCCAGAGTCTCAAGCTGGAGGCCCCTGAACTGAGGAGTAGTGTCGGATTACAGAGGAGCCTTAGAGCTCAGGATCTGGGAAGACCGGCAAACCGCTGCTGTGACTTAGGGAAGAGGCTGGGAAGAGTCTGACACCACTGGGCTGGGAGACAGAAGACTCCTCCATCCCCAGCCCCCACCTTTTCTGGCCTTCTTAGGGCAGGGCAATTACAACTGAGGAGACACACCCAGGGGTCAGAAGCAGGTGGCAGAGGCAGCTCTGGGCTTTCAGCAGCTCAGAAATCTCGCACCTTCCACAACCTGCCGAAGAGGGAAGAAATGCCCTAAGACTCAGGAGACCTAGGCACAGGGCTGGCTGTGGTACTCTCAGCACGCGTATGTGCAGGCGAGAGCAGAAACTGCACTGACTTTGTAAAAACTACCATCCACACCCCACAGCCCCACTCATCTGGAAGTGCAGTCCCAGGGTTACTCTGGGTGCCAGGTGGCCTGCTTTGCTTCCACGAGATGCAGAGGACTCTTTGTGCAGCAGAGGACAACCTGGAGTTTGCTTGGTGGGTTTAAGCCAAGACTGGCGCTGCTGTTTTGTTTTTTTTGTTTTTGTTTTTTTTTGTATTTTTGATACGTTTGCCTGTGTTGGGTGTGGGTTATCGGTTGTTTTCACATATGAGTGTATTTGGTTTTCTGAGCTTCTTTGTTGTTGTTGTTGTGCTTGGTGATTTGCTTTGTTCTGAAATTGCCCTACACCAGGGCCCAGCTTAAGAGGCACAAGATTCAACACACCCAGAAGCCAACTCCAGATCAAACCAGAGTACTACTGGGTTTGACCTACAAGTGACACACGCAGAGGGAATTCTCTACAGGCACAAGAGTCCACAGGGGCCAAGCCTCATTTGAGCGGTCAACCCTCATGCAGCAGCTCATCCACTGTGGGCAGAGCCAATTCTCACAACTAGTCAGCCTAAGAGTCAATCCCACCTACTGACAAGCCAAAAGCAATTAAAGCTCAACTTTAACAGGATAATACACACAACACAAGGGTTATTGCGTCCAGTGCGAAGAGGGTTGTGGGGAGCGGGGAGGGCGGCACAGGGTTAAGAAAAGGCAGTAGCCATGAATAGAGTTTAGCGGGGCCAAGGGTCGTGCAGCCTCAAGGACTGGACACGCCCAACACATTAGCTTTTATTAATTAGCTGGGGATAAAGCTTGTCAGTCTCAAGATCTGTGAATTCCATACACTGTAATAGGAAACTGATTCAAACCAATCACCCTTGCCTGCAGGCAGCTTAACTGTAAATCTCAGGATGTTTGTGCTTCCCCAAGGGACAAAACCTATATGCATATGAATAGATGGAGAGCACATCATTGAATTTCTCCCCATGCAGGTTGTGGGAAGGAATGCAGCCACAGAGGCAGAGGCTTTTCTTAGCCTGGGAAAGGTGGGGGGCTGTGCCCACCTCAACGAACCCCGTGGGTTCTCCTGTTGGTCCCCACTCGACTGCGTCTGGCTTGAGTTGTCTCCCCTGTGGGGAATCTTACTCATCATTGGCTGACCAGCCATCTTTTGGGGGCCAAACAGGGAGACATGAGGTGCAAACACAAAGGTAAAGCAAAGTCCCTGAAAGGATCCCTCTCACAGACTCTCCTTTCTTTGGGGGCAGGTACAAGGAGACTGATGGGTAGGCTGCTGCGTGGCCACAAAGGGTCACCTGTGGAGCACACGCACAGGAGAATAGGGAAGTGGTGCAAGTCAAACATAAAGGACACATACTACATAAGATCACCCAGCAAAGACCAAGAACCCCAGGGGATCTACCCAATACATCGAAGCAAACACAGACCAGTCAGCTAGAATGGGGAAAGAAAGAAACATGTCCCTGTAAGGCTTGCAGCGAGATAATGAGGCTAAGAGAGTCAGGCGGGTTGAGAAAGGTGAGTGCTTTATTTTGCGCTACCGGATGAGGCTCACGGTCCGCAGACAGGGCCGGTGAAGTCGCACCCAGGGCAGAGTGAGGGAGGCATATATGCGATTTTTGGGGTGGGGGTTGGCTGAGTGACGTGGCAGATGAGCAGGCCCCCCCAGTGCAGATCGGGCGCGAGCGGCTGCATCTGGAGTTGTTTATCGCACCAGAGGTCTGCTGCCTTTTCTGGGAAATGCCAGGGGCCCCAGTTTCTGTCATGCAAGGAGGGGTCTGACTTGGCAGAAGGGTATGACTTGGCTCCCGGCCGCTTTGACCATGCCCGCAGCTGACCTAACAGTCCCAAATAAAAGAACAGCTTCTTTGTTGCTTCTTTTGTTCCAGAATTGGAACAAACTGAAACAGAGCTAACCAACCTATCAGAGACAGAGTTCAGAACACTGATGATAAGAATGTTTAAGGAGCTTAGAGAAGACATCAAGAAGGATGTAGAAATCGTAACGAACAACCAGTTAGAACTAAAGAACACAATTACCGAAATAAAGAACTCACTTGAAGGAATTACCAACAGGTTAAATGAGGCAGAGGATCAAATCAGCGACTTAGAAGACAAGTTAGCAGAGATCACCAAAACAGAACAACAGAAAGAAAAAAGAATAAAAAACAATGAAAATCATTTAAGAGACATCTGGGATAACATCAAGCGCAACAGCATGCACATCATAGAAATACCAGAAGGTGAAGAGAGGGAGCAAGGGATCTAAAACATATTTGAAGTAATAATGACCGAAAACTTCCCTCACCTGGTGAAGACATACATGCCCGGAAGTGCAGAGAGTTCCAATCAGGATAAACCCAAACAGGCCCACACCAAGACACATTATAGTTAAAATGGCAAAGGTTAAAGACAAGAGAGAATCCTAACAAGAGCAAGAGAAAGACAGCAGGTTACATACAAGGGAACTCCTACAAGACTATCAAATGATTATAGTTTCTATAGAAACTTTGCCAGGCCAGAAGGGAGTAGCAGGAGGTATTCAAAGTGATGAAAAACAAACACCTACAACCTAGATTCTTTTATCTAGCAATCATTTAAAATTGAAGGAGAGATAAAGCGCTTCCCAGAAAAGAATAATCTTAAAGGAATTCATTACCAACAAGCCAGCATTGCAGGAAACATTAAAAGAGCTTCTGTAAGCAGAAGAACGATGAAAACCATCTAACTACAAATAACAAAATGGCAATAACTATGTAACTATCAATAATCATTTTAAATGTAAATGGATTAAGTGCTCCAATCAAAACACATAGAGTGGCTGAGTGGATAAGAAAACAAGACCCTTGCATATTTTGTATACAAGAGATTCACTTCAGGTCAAAAGACACACACAGGCTGAAAGTAAAGAGTCGGAATAAAGTATTTCATGTAAATGGAAATAAGAAAAAAACTGGAGTTGCAATACTTATATCTGACCAAATGACTTTAAGTGAAGAACATATTAAAAGACAAAGATGGGCACTATATAATAATAAAGGGATCGATCCGACAAGAGGACATAACCCTAGTAAACATCTATGCACCCAACATAGGAGCACCTAAATATATAAAACAGATATTGACTGACATAAAGACAGAGATCAACAGTAACACTATCATAGTAGGGGACTTCAACACACCTCTGACAATAAGGGACAGGTCTTCTAGACAGAAAATCAATATGGAAACAGTGGCCTTAAAAGACACATTGGACCACTTGGATTTAATCGATGTTTTCAGAGCATTTTACCCCAAAGCTGCAGGATACATGTTCTGCTCAAGCGCATATGGAACATTTTCCATGATAGATCACGTTAGGCCACAAAAAAGTCTTGATAAATTTAAGAAAATTGAAATCATACCAATTGTCTTCTCTGACCACAGTGCTATGAAATTAGAAATCAACTACAGGAAAAAACTGGAAGACACACATATACATGGAGGCTGAATAACATGTTACTAAATAATGAATAGGACGACAATGAGATAAAGGAAGAAGTCAAAAGATATCTCAAGACAAACGAAAATGAAAACTCAACGACCCATAATCTATGGAATGCAGTGAAAGCAGTCCTAAGAGGGAAATTCATAGTATTGCAGGCCTACCTAAAGAAACAAGAAAAATTACTAATCAACAGTTTATCTTTACATTTAATTGATCTGGAAAAAGAACAGCAAAATAAGCCCAAAGGGAGTACAAGGAAGAAGATAATAAAGATCAGAGCGGAAATAAATGAAATAGAAACCAGAAAAACAATACAAAAGATCAATGAATCCAAGAACTGTTTTTTTGAGAAGATAAACAAAATCGACAAACATTTAGCCAGACTCATTAAAAAAAAAGAGAGAGAGAGAGAGAGAGAAAGAGGACCCAAATAAATAAAATCAGAAATGAAACGGGAGAAGTGACATCAGAAACCACAGAAATACAAAAAATTTTAAGAAATTACTATGAACAACTATATGACAACAAATTAGACAATCTGGAAGAAATGAACAATTTTCTAGAAGCATACAACCTTCCAATGCTAACTCAAGAAGAAACGGGAAACCTGAATGGACTGATTACTACCAGGGAAATTAAATCAGGAATCAACAAGCTCCCAACAAACAAAAGCCCTGCACCAAATGACTTTACGGATGATTTTTTTTTTAAATTTATTTGGGTGACAATTGTTAGCAAAATTACATAGATTTCAGGTGTACAATTCTGTAATACATCATCCATAAATCCCATTGTGTGTTCACCACTCAGAGTGAGTTCTCCTTCCATCACCATATATTTGATCGCCCTTATCCTCATCTCCCACCCCCCACCCCCCTTAACCTCTGGTAACCACTAAGCTATTGTCTGTGTCTATGAGTTTCTGTTTCTCATTTGTTTGTCTTGTTCTTTTGTTGTTTTTGGTTTATATACCACATATCAGTGAAATCACATGGTTCTCTGCTTTTTCTGACTAATTTCGCTCAGCATTACACTCTCAAGATCCATCCATGTTGTCACAAATGTTCCTTTATCATCTTTTCTTACCACCGAATAGTATTCCATTGTGTATATATACCACAACTTCTTTATCCATTCATCTATCGAAGGACATTTTGGTTGTTTCCATGTCTTGGCCACTGTAAACAAAGCTGCAGTGAACATTGGAGCACACGTATCTTTATCTATAGATGTTTTCAGATTTTTTTGGTAGATACCCAGGAGAGGGATTGCTGGGTCATATGGTGATTCTATTCTTAATTTTTTGAGGAACTTCCACACTGCCTTCCATAATGGCTGCACCAGTCTGCATTCCCACGAACAGTGTATGAGGGTTCCTTTTTCTCCCCAGCCTCTCCAACACTTGTTACTATTTGTCTTGTTGATGATAGCCATTCTGACTGGGGTGAGGTGATATCTCATTGTGGTTTTGATTTGCATTTCTCTGATGACTAGTGATGTTGAGAATTTTTTCATATGTCTATTTGCCATTTGTATGTCCTCTTTTTAGAAATGTCTCTCTGGGTCCTCTGTCCATTTTTCAATTGGGTTGTTTGTTTTTTTGTTGTTGAGTTGCATGAGTTCCTTGTATATTCTGGATATTAGCCCCTTATCGGAGGCACTGTTTGCAAAAAATTTCTCCCATTCAGTTGGTGTCCTCTTTATTTTGTTGATGGTTTCTTTTGCTGTGCAGAGCTTTTAAGTTTCATATAGTCCCATTCGTTTATTTTAGCTTTTACTTCCATTGCCTTTGGAGTCAAATTCATAAAATGCTCTTTGAACCCAAGGTCCATAAGTTTAGTACCTATGTTTTCTTCTATGCAGTTTATTGTGTCAGGTCTTATGCTTAAGTCTTTGATCCATTTTGAATTAATTTTGGTACATGGTGACAAATAGCAGTCCAGTTTCATTCTTTTGCACGTGGCTATCCAATTCTCCCATCACCATTTATTGAAGAGGCTGTCTTTCCTCCATTGTATGTTTTTAGCTTCTTTGTCAAAAATTATCTGTCCATATTTATGTGGTTTTATTTCTGGGTTCTCAATTCTATTCCATTGGTCTATGTGTCTGTTTTTCTGCCAATACCATGCTGTTTTGATTATTGTAACCCTGTAGTACAAGCCAAGTCAGGAAGTGTGATACCTCCATTATCGTTCTTTTTTCTTAAGATTGCTTTGGCTATTCGGGGTCTTTTGTGGTTCCAAACAAATCTGATGATTTTTTGTTCTATTTCTTTAAAATATGCCATTGGGATTTTGATGGGGATTGCATTGAATCTGTATATTGCTTTGGGTAATATGGCCATTTTAACTATGTTGATTCTTCCAATCCATGAGCACGGAATGTCTTTCCATTTCTTTGTGTCTTCTTCAATTTCTTTCAAAAATGTCTTATAGTTTTCAGCATATAGGTCTTTCACATCCTTGGTTAAGTTTATTCCTAGGTATTTTATTCTTTTTGCTGCAATTGCAAAAGGAATTGTTCTTTGTATTTCTTTTTCTGAGATTTCATTGTTAGTATATAGGAAAGCAATGGACTTTTGTACCTTGATTTTGTAGCCAGCAACTTTACTGTATTCGTTGATTGTTTCTAATAGCTTTTTGGTGGAGTCTTTAGGGTTTTCTATATATAGCATCATGTCATCTGCAAAGAGTGATAATTTAACTTCTTCATTCCCAATTTGGATGCCTTTTATTTCTTTCTCTTGCCTGATTGCTCTGGCAAGGACTTCCAACACTATGTTGAAAAGCGGAGGTGATAGGGAACAGCCCTGTCGTGTTCCTGAACATAGAGCAAAGGGCTTCAGTTTTTCACCATTAATTACGAGACTAGCAGAGGGCTTGTCATATACGGCCTTTATTATGTTAAGGTATTTTCCTTCTATACCTATTTTATCAAGAGTTTTAATCATAAATGGATGTTATAGCTTGTCAAATGCTTTTTCTGTATAAATTGATATAATCATATGATTTCTGTCCTTTATTTTGTTTATGTGATGTATCACATTGATGGATTTTCGTATGTTGAACCATCCTTGTGCCCCGGGGATGAACCCCAGTTGGTCATGATGAATAATCTTTTTAATGCATTGTTGTATTCGATTTGCTAGAATTTTATTAAGGATTTTTGCATCAGTATTCATCAGAGATATAGGTCTGTAATTTTCTTTTTTTCTGCTGTCCTTACGAGGTTTTGGTATCAGGGTAATGTTGGCCTCATAAAATGAGTTAGGGAGAACTGTCTCTTCTTCAATTTTTTGGAAGAGTTTGAGTAAGATTGGTATTAGATCCTCTTTGAAGGTTTGGTAGATTCACTAGTGAAGCCATCTGGTCTTGGACTTTTGCTTTTGGGAAGGTTTTGGATGACTGATTCAATTTTGTTACTGGTGATCAGACTTTTTAGATTTTCCAGTTCTTCACGTTTCAGTCTTGGAAGGCTATATGTTTCTAAGAACTTGTCCATTTCTTCTAGGTTATTGAATTTGGTGGCATACAGTCCTTCATAGTATTCTTGGATGATCCTTTGTATTTCTGTGGTGTCCGTGATAACTTACCCTTTTTCGTTTCTGATTTTGTTAATTAGTGTCTTCTCTCTTTCTATCTTAGTGAGTCTAGCCAAGGGTTTGTCAATTTTGTTAATCTTTTCAAAAAACCAGCTCTTTGCCACATTAATTTTTTCTGTGTCTTTCTGTTCTCTATTTCATTTAGTTCTGCTCTGTTTTTTGTTATTTCTTTTCGTCTGCTGACCTTGGGCTTCATTTGTTCTTCTTTTTCTAGTTCTTTAAGGTGTAACATGAGGTTATTTATTTGGGATTTTTCTTGTTTCTTGAGATAGGCCTGTAATGAGATAAATTTCCCTCTTAAAACTTCTTTCGCTGCATCCCAAAAATTTTGGTAGGATATATTTTCATTGTCATTTGTTTCTATGTATCTTTTGATCTCTCCTCTAATTTCTTCTTTGACCCAGTCCTTCTTTAAAAGTATGTTGTTTAATCTCCATGTATTTGTGTTTTTTCCTGCTTTCTTTTTACAGTTGATATCCAATTTCAAAGCCTTGTGATCAGAGAATATGCATGGTATGATTTCAATCTTCTTAAATTTGTTGAGACTGATTTTATGTCCCAATATATGGTCTATCCTTGAGAATGTTCCATGTACACTAGAAAAGAATGTATAGTCTGATGTTTTAGGATGAAGTGCTCTATAAATGTCAATTATGTCCATTTCATCTAATGTGTCATTTAGGGCTGCTATTTCGTTATTTATTTTCTGTTTGGATGATCTATCCATAGCTGTCAATGATGTATTTAAGTCCCCTAGTATAATTGTGTTTTGGTCAATTTCTCCCTTTAGTTCTGTTAGTAGTTGCTTGGTATATTTCGGTGCTCCCTGATTGGGGGCATAAATATTGATGACTGTTATGTCTTCTTGTTGTACAGTCCCCTTCACCATTATGAAATGTCTATCTTTGTCTCTTGTTATCTTTTTCACCTTGAAGTCTGTTTCATCTGATATCATTATGGCTACACCTGATTTTCTCTGGGTACCATTTGCTTGGAGTGTCAATTTCCACCCTTTCACTTTGAGTCTATGCTTGTCCTTGTAGCTGAGATGTGTCTCTTGGAGACAGCATATGGTTGGGTTTAGTTTTTTGATCCAATCTGCTACTCTGTGCCTTTTTATTGGTGAGTTCAGTCCATTTACATTTAGGGTGATTATTGATATGTGAGGATTTCCTGTCATTCTATCTTTAGTTTTCTGGTAAGGCTGTGTCTCCATTGTTTCTTTGCCTTTTTGTTGTTGTCTATTATTTCTGTGTGGTGGTATTCTATGATGTTTCCCTCTGTTTCTTCTTTTATTACAGTATATATTTTAGTTCTGGATTTTTTTGAGTGGTTACCCTTAAGTTTATGTAAAAGAAAGTTTGATATTTAAAGTATTCCATTTTCTTCAGCACACTTACTTTCTCCATTCCCTTATTCCGGTTCAGGCTTTTACTCTCCCCCTTTTTATGTTTTGGTTGCCACAAATTGTCCCTGTTGATGGTGGTTGAATAGCCTCCTTTAGTATTTCTTCTAGTGCAGGTCGAGTATTAGAAAATTCCCTCAGCTTCTGTATGTCTGGAAAGGTCTTTATTCCTCCTTCATATCTAAAGGATATCTTTGCTGGATATGCTATTCTTGGCTCATAATTTCTGTCTTTCAATTGTTTGACTATTTGGTTCCACTCCCTCCTGGCTTGTAGAGTTTCTGCTGAAAAATCTGATGATAATCTAATGGGCTTTCCTTTGTAGGTTACCGTGTTCTTTTCTCTGGCTGCCTTGAGGATTCTTTCTTTGTCGTTGATTTTAGACAGCTTCAATACAATGTGCCTTGGAGAAGGCCTGTTGGGATTGAGGTAATTAGGTGTTCTGTTTGCTTCTTGGATTTGAGGGTCCAGTTCTGTCCACAAGTTTGGGAATTTCTCATCAACAATTTGTTTGAATATATTCTCCATTCCCTTCTCTCTTTCTTCTCCTTCTGGCATGCCCATTATTCTTATATTGCTCTTTCTGATGGAGTCAGAAAGTTTTTGTAGAGTTCTTTCATTTCTTTGAAGTCTCAAGTCTCTTTCTTCTTCCATCTGTGTAATTTCCAGGTTTCTATCTTCGATGTCACTGATTCTTTCCTCCATCTGGTCAACTCTACTACCTAAGCTGGTTATTTTGATCTTAATTTCTTCTATTGAGTCTTAATCTCCAGAAATTCTATTTGGTTCTTTTTTTAAAGTTCAATCTCTTTCGTAAAATGCTCATGCTGTTCTTTGATTGTATTCCTGAGTTCATTTAACAGCCTATCAGTGTTTTCTTGCATCTCGCTGAGTTTTTTCAGAACTGCCATCTTGAATTCTCTGTCATTTAAGTCACATATATCTGTATCTTTAAGTGCCTTTTCAGGAGACTTTTCACTTTCTTTCTGAGCTATCTTGTTGCCTTGGTTATTCATGGCAATTACTGGTTTCCTATTTCTCTTCCTAGACATATACAGGAGTGGCTTCTTCAACAGGTTGATAGGAAGACGTCTTTCTTTTGTTTTCCAGTGCTTGTTGGTAGAATGTTTTATTTTTTCTCCGACTACAGCCTATTTTTCTTCTCCCACATGGTAGTGCTATTTCTCTGCTCTATTCCAGCTTCTCACACAATGGGGGGATTCCCTGGGAGACGGGCTTCTCCTCTGTTAATAGTTCATCTAGGTCACAGGGCGCAGTGTCTCGGTGGGTATGCGGAGAGCTTTTGATGTTCCAAAGCTCTTCTTGCTCCAGATACAGAGCCTGTATGTTTCAGCAGTTCTGTTTACTCCTTCAGGGATCCACCCAGATAGGTGGGGCCAGGCGGGGTGAGTTGTGAGAGATGGCCCAGAGCAATGGCAGGGACCACCACCACAGCCGGTCCTGCTTCCGCAGCTCCCTCCCCTTTGCCGGAACTAGTTGGGCTGAGAATTTGTGTCTGCGGTCCACAGTTCTCAGAACAGCAAATATTCTGTTCTTTTGATCTGACAGTGCTACTGTTCTGTTTCTAGCACCAGGCAGGTGGGGGCGGGGCGAGCTCTGGGAGGGTAGGCAGGGGGCAGCTAGTCTCAGTGCCTAAAGCTTCCGTTCTCTGCTCGGCAGTGAGGGCTGAAACCACCGTTTTCAGCCTTCTTCCCTCAGTCTTTTCTCCGAGGTCTCTGCTGTGAGTGTTTCATTCAGCTGTGTTATATGCTGCCCCCTCAGGCCTGTGGGCCATAAGCAGAGCCCTAGCAGTCTGAGTTCTTCGCTCTCCGGCAGCTGCAGTAGTTCCGGGAAGCAGCAAGCTCGGAACTGAGCTAAGTCTGCATCCTGCACCCTCGCCGCTCTGTTTCTGCACTTCTCCTTTCCCTCCTTCCCCGCTCGCACGATTCGCCCACCTGTAGGTGACTTCGGTAGTGGGCCTCTTCGTCTGGCGTGTCTGCTGTGCAGGGAGTCCTTTGTGGAGTTATTGTTGTTCGATTCATTGTAAATTCCAGGGGAGCTTTACAGAGGCTCACCACCCGCTGCCATTTTGAGGACGTCTCCTACGTATGGTTTTTACAAAACATTCAAAATAGAATTATCACCTATTCTCCTCAAACTATTCCAAAAAATCCAGAAGGAGGGAAGGCTCCCAAAGACTTTTTATAAAGCCACTATCACCCTGATCCCAAAATCAGACTAGGACATTACAAAAGTAGAAAACTACAGGGTGATATCCCTAATGAACATAGTTGCAAATATCCTCAACTAAATATTAGCAAAGATAGTTGAGCAATACATTAAAAAAATCATACACCATGATCAAGTGGGTTAATTCCTATTATGCAACAGTGGTTCAACATCCACAAATCAATTAAGTGATACACCACATTAACAAAATGAAAAATAAAAATCATATGGTCATATCAATAGATGCAGAAAAAACATTTCACAAAATCCAGCAGCGATTTATGATAAGAACTCTTAAGAAAGTGGGAATAGAGGGACCATATCTCAACATAATAAAGGCCATATATAATAAACCCACAGCTAACATCAAACTCAATGGGGACAAGCTAAAACTATTCCCCTGAAGATGAGGAACAAGACAAGGTTGCCCACTTTCTCCATTTCTATTCAACATAGTGCTGGAAGTTCTAGCCACAGCAATCAGACAAGAAAAAGAAATAAAAGGCATCCAAATCGGTAAGGAGGAAGTAAAATTGTCATTATATGCAGATGACATGATACTATATAGTGAGAATCCTAAAGACTCCACCAAGAAACTATTAGAGCTGATAGATGAATTTAGTAAAGTAGCAGGATACAAAATTAATATTCAAAATCAGTTGCATTTGTATATACCAATAATAAACTCTTAGAAGGAGGAATTAAGAAAACAATCCCATTTACAATTGCTTCAAAGATTATAAAATACCTAGGAATAAATTTAACCAATGAAGTAAAAGACCTGAACTTAGAAAATTATAAGACATTGAATAGAGAAATTAAAGAAGATACAAATAGATGGAAACACATACCATGCTCATGGATAGGAAGAATTAATATCGTTAAAATGTCCATACTGCCTAAGGCAATATACAGATTCAGTGCAGTTCCTATTAAACTACCAAGGACATTTTCACAGAAATAGAACATATAATCCTAAAATTTATATGGAACCATAAAAGACCCCAGATATCCTCAGCAGTCTTGAGAAATAAGATCAAAGTGGGAGGTATAACGATACCTGACATCAAATTATACTACAAGGCTACAGTAATCACAACAGCATGGAACTGGCATAAAAACATACATATAGATCATTAGAACAGAATAGAGAGCCCAGAAATAAATCCATGCCTATATGGTCATTTAATCTACAACAATGGAAGCAAACATTTACGTTGGTGTAAGGACAGTGTATTCAATAAATGGTGCTGGGAAACCTGGACAAACACATGCAAAAAAGATGAAGTCGACCACTTCTTATACCATATACAAGAATAAATTCAAAATGGATTAAAGACTTAAATGTATGCTCTGAAACCATAAAACTCCTAATGAAAACATAGGAAGGAAGTTTATAGACATTAGCTGAGTAAGATTTTTACTGATATGTCCCCTCAGGCAAGTGAAGCAAAACACAAAATAATAATATGAGATTACATCAAACTAAAAAGTTTTTTTCACAGCACAGGAAACCATCAATAAAACAAAAAGGCATCATACTGAATGGGAGAAGATGTTTTCTATTGATACATCTGATAAGTGGTTAATATCCAAAATTTATTTTAAAAAATGCGTACAACTGAACACCAAAAAGACAAACAACCCAACTAAAAAATGGGCAGAGAACATGAAGAGATATTTCTCTAAAGAGGACATACAGATGGCCAACAGACATATGAAAAAATGCTCAATGTCACTAATCATTAGAAAACTGCAAATAAAAAGCACGATGAGATATCACCTCACCCCGGTGTGCACTGTTGGTGGGAATGCAGATTGGTGCAGCCACTGTGGAAAACAGTATGGAGGTACCTCAAAAAAATGAAAATGAAACTACATTATGACACAGCAATTCCACTCTTGGGTATCCCTCCAAAGAAATCTAAAACACTAATTCGAAAAACTATATGCACCCCTATGTTTATTGCAGTGCTATTCACAATAGCCAACATATGGAATCAACCGAAATGCCCATCGGTAGACAATTGGATAAAGAAACTGTGGTACATTTATACAATGGCGTATTACTCAGCGATAAAGAAGAATGAATTCTTACTATTTGCAATGATATGGATGGACGTAAAGAATATCATGCTATGTGAAACAAGACAGATGGAGAAAGACAAATACCATATGATCTCACTTATATGTGGAATCTAAAGAACAGAATAAATGAACAAACAAAACAAAAATATACTCAGAGATACGGGGAGGGACTGATGTTTGATAGATAGGAGGGTAATGGGGAAGAAGGTAAAGGGATTAGAAAGAACAAATTAGTAGTCACAATATTGTCAGAGGCTTATGAAATACAGTATGAGGAATATAATCAATAATGTTGTAAAGATTAGGTAGGGTGCCAGATTGACTCTGAACTTATTAGGGAGACCACTTCATGGACGATGTAGATGCCTGATCACTGCACTGTACACCTGAAGCTGAAGTTGAATAATATTGTATGTCAACTATAATTAAATTATATGTATAGAGTCACGGGATGTGGAGTACAACATAGGGAATATAGTCAATGGTATTGTAACAGCTATATACAATGTCAGATGGGTAGTAGATTGGGGGGTTATCACTTTGTGAGGGGTGTAAATGTCTAACTATTACATTGTTTTGTACACCTGAAACTGAAGAGAAAAAAAAAAAAGAAGTAAACTGTGGCACATCCAGACAATGGGACATGATTCAGTGCTAAGAAGAAATGAGCTATGAACCATGAAAAGACATGGAGGAAATTTAAATGCATATTACTAAGTGAAAGAAGCCCATCTGAAGGCCACATACTGTATAATTCCAAGTGTATGATATTCTGGAAAAGGCAAAAGTATGGAGATAGTAACAAGGTCAGTGGTTGCCAAGGGTTGTGGGGAGGAAGGGTGGCTAAGGGGAGCACCAAGGATTTTTAGGGCAGTAAACGACTCTGTAAGACACTATAATGATGGATATGTCTCATACATTTTCCCAAATCCACAGAATGTACAACACCTGGAGTGATCCCTGAGGACACTATGGCCTTTGGGTGATTACAAAGTGCCAATATAAGTTCATCTATTGTAACAATGCACCCCTCTGGTGTCAGCATGTTGATAATGGGGGAGGCGGTTGGTGGGGGGGCAGGGGTGTACGGGAAATCTTTTCCTCCTGCTCAGTTTTTCTGTGAACCTAACACTATTCTAAGAAATAAAACCAAGTTTTTAAAGAACAGGAACCAACTTATTCATCTGAACTTGATGTCGGGGTCATGGGTGGCGGTCAGGATGGGTGAGCAGTGGCTTTTGAAGCAGTTGAGACATCTGTCATCCTATGAAACACCCCTCACCACTGCTGAGATTGGCAGTGAGGAGAACCGAGCTCAAAGAAGAGAGTTATTTCCCTTTCTGAGAGAAAATCAACAAGGAAACAAAAACAAGCTTGGGGTCAAGCTCCCCGACGTGACTTCCCTATCTGTCCCTTGGGCTTCATAGTTGCCACTGTTCGCATGGGCTGGCCCCAGAGGAGCACATGCCTGTCTCAGTCCCTCCCCTGCTCCTCTGTAGAGAGCCTCTCTTGGTGGAGAGACAGCCCCTAATCATGTAGACCAACTCCGTCCCACGACCTAAGGCTTGGCTGAGTGCAAGGCCCTAGGACTCAGGTGATTCCAAAGGGAGCTGAGACAATCAGGGAAACACAATATTACCTCCCCAAGCATCAAGCTCTCCTGCCCCAGGCTGGCGTCCACAGCTTAGAGACTTAACCAAGAGTGGATTCTGAGTCAAGTCAGGAGCACCTAAACTGGATGTCTCTTCCAGGGCCCAGTCTGGGCCACTCAGGTATCTCCAAGTCAAGGGAAGAGTCCCCCCAGCTGCCCAGCATGGTAGCCACTAGCCATGCGTGGCTATTGAGCAGGTTACATGTAACCAGTCTCAATTGGGATGCATTGTATGTATAAAACACACACTGGATTAAGAAGATCTGGTATAAAACAAAGGGCGCAGTAGGTAAACACTGTGTTTACCTTCTCTCACAACCACATCAAAATTACAACTAATCTACAAAACAACCATTACGAGAATCGCCTAAAATCAAACTGAACTGAAGCCTTTCAACTAAGGTCATGCAGAAGAACGTGCACCTCTAGACTGGTAGGAAGGTCAGAGATGCTGAATGGGCTGGTCCCACACCTGCATGTGACCCTTAAAGATCGGGAGGCCTATTTCAGCTGTGGGGGTCTCCTCCATCCTCTAAAGGAGCGAGAGATTCCAGCCCAGGGTTCCAGTGCTGGGGAGAGAAGTCCCCATAATTTCTGGTTGTGAAAACCAGCAGAGATTGTGACTGAGTGAGACTGAGGGCAGCTGAACTCCCAGGCGCCCCTCTAAAGGGACTGTGCTTGGACTTACTCACCAACGGAATCACTCACTCTGAGCTCCAGTGTTTGGGCAGCAGCTGAAAGGTGACAGGGGTAAATGGTGGGGAATTGAGTTGTCTGGCTTGGAACGGGGGATAAAGAGGCATCTTTCTCTAGGACGGGGGAGCTGGCAGAGGCCATTGTTTCTTTGTTGAGCCCTCCCCATTCCTGGCATGTGGACGCAGGTGGCCACCATATCTGAGTCTGCACCGTTTGTTCACCATGCCCTGCAAATTTGGGACCTGGCCCTGCCCAACTATCAGGCACACCCAGGCTGCTTTCAGTGACTTTTTGTGTGCAGACCACCTGCCATGGCTGAAGCTGCAGACTTTCCTAGGGTCTCTCAAATGTTCTCAGAAACCAGACAAGTAGCACCTGGCTGAGCGTGTCCTGTATATCTGGCCAAGCAGCAATAAGCCAGCACCAGCGGCAGCCAGGCTTGGATCGCGGCTTGGCCTCTCAAGGCACTTCCAAGCCAGCACCGGCAGCAGCCATCCGTGGATTGCTTTCTGGCTCCTGCTGGGTAGCCCTGAGTGGGGCACAAGCTGTGAAGTAGACCTACAGCGAATCCCCTCCAAAGTGGTCCTAGGGTTCCTCTCCCTGTGGCCAGTGTCAAAAGAAGCTGGAACATTACCCACCCGTGTCCAACTACAACACACCCAAAGGGCAGATTGGGCAGGCACCAGAGTCCTGCTGAGGCAGATCCTGCTCTGTAGGATCAGCCCCTGCACAACAACTCTTCCACTGTAGTAAGGCCAGTCCTCACAACCAGTGAGCCCAAGGGTCAGTCCCTCCCATTGATGTACAATTATCAACCAAGGCTCAACTATAGGAGGAGGGCACACACAACCCACATAAGGGACACACCTGGAATGCATGGCTCAGGTGACCAGAAAGACTGTGCCACTGAGCCCCTCAGCACACCTACTACATAAGGCCACTCTACTAAGACCAGAAGACATAGCAGCCCTACCTAATACATAGAAACAAACACAGGGAAGCAGCCAAAGTGGGGAGACAAAGAAACACGTCCCAAATAAAAGAACAGAACAAAGCTCCAGAAAAAGAACCAAGCGAAATGGAGATAAGCAAACTGTCAGATGCAGAGTTCCAAACAGTGGATATAAAAATGCTCAGTGATGTCAGGGAGAACTTCAACAGAGAAATAGGAAGCATAAAAATGGATATGAAAACCACAAAGAGAACCAGTCAGAAATAAAGGATACAATAACAGAAATAAAGAATGTATTACAGGGAAGCTACAGTAAATTAGATGAAGCAGAGGATCCAACCAGCAATGTAGATGATAAGGTAGCAGAGAACACCCAACCAGAACAGCGAAAACAAAAAAGAATCCAAAAAATTGAGGAGAATGTAAGGAGCCTTCAGGGCAATATCAAGTGTACCAACATTTGCATTAGGGGTACCCAAAGGAGGACAGAGAACAAGGAATTGAAAACAATTTGAAGAAATAATGACAGAAAACTTTCCTAACCTGGTGAAGGAAATGGACATACAAGCCCAGGAAGCACGGAGTCCCAAACAAGATAAACCCAAAGAGGCCAACACCAAGACACATAATTAAAATGCCAAAGGTTAAAGGCAAAGAGAGAATCTTAAAAGCAGCAAGAGAAAAGCAGTTAGTTGCCTACAAAGGAGACCCCAAAAGACTGTCAGCTGATTTCTCAACAGAAACTTTGCAAGCAAGAAGGAAGTGGCAGGAAATATTCCAAGTGATGAAAAGCAAGACCAAGATTGCTCTACCCAGCAAGGCCGTCAATTAGAATTGGACAGATAAGGAGCTTCCCAGACAAGAAAAAGTTGAAGGAGTTCATCACCACCAAACCAGTATTACAAGGAATGATCAACGGACTTTAAGATCAGAGGGGGGTAAGGATGGGTGAAAGGGAATGGGATTAAGAAATACAAATTGGTTGTTACCCAGTAGTCATGGGGATGTAGAGTATAGCATAAGGAATATAGTCAATAATATTGTAGTAACTAGATATGGAGCCAGATAGGCACTAGATCTATCAGGGTGATAGATGGGAATGGGGCGGGGGTCAGGGTGAAAAAGGTGAGTTTAGTAAGAAATACAAACTGGTAGTTAATACAGTGTGGGGAATATAATCAATAATGCTGTAAAGACCATGTAAGGTGCCAGATGGGCACTGGACTTATCAGGGGGATCATGTCATAGACTGTGTAGATGCCTGATCTATGAGCTATACACCTGAGGTGAAGTAGAATAATACTGAATGTCAGTTATAACTAAATATGTAGGTGTATACAGTCATGGGATGTGGAGTACAACATAGGGAAGGTAGTCGATGGTATTATAACAGCTACATACAATGTCAGAGGGGCAGTGCCTTGGGTTATCATTTCATGAGGGGTTTAAATGTCTAGCTATTGTGTGGCTCTTTACACCTGAAACTAGATTTAAAAAATTTTAAAAAAGAAGACATGGTACCAAAAAAAGAATGTAAGCTATCTCATTGATCATTTTTTACATTGAAAATATAACATTTTAAAATAGGTTGGGTTAAAAATAAAAACAGACTCAAAAATACAGAGAACAAACTGATGGTTTCCAGATGGGAGGGGCTTGGGGTGGAAAAGGGGAAGGAATTAGGAAATACAAATTGGTAGTTACAAAATAGTCACAGGATATAAAGTACAACACAGGGAATATAGTCAGTAATATTGCAAGAACTACGTGTGGTGCCAGGAGGGTACTAGACTTATCAGGTGATCACTTCATAAATTATGTAAATGTCTAATCACTGTGCTATACACCTGAAGCTGATATAATATTGATGTCCACTATAATTGAAAAATAAAAATAAAACAGGTTGAGTTAAAAAAAACACATTATTATAACCAATTCCCACCAGTTTCTTTTTGCTTTCTTAATGTGGATGCTAGGAAATTTAAAACATGCATATGTGGCTTGTATTTGTGGTTTAAATTATATTTTTCTTGGTCAGTACTGGTTTAGAGTCAACTTACCACTTTAACAGCACACACGCTTTCTTTCTAAGGAAGACACAGGAGAATGGACAGCTCCCCTAAAGCAGACTCCAATCTCAGGAGAGAATATGACCAAGAGGCGTTCCTCAGAGACCTGGTCTGACCTATGTTTTCATCCCAGGAGGGATGAGCTCACTTTCCGTGTCTTGCTTGACAGACTGTGCTAGACTGGCTTTCTGTACACTGTGATTTCAGCCACTGGAGACGTACACAGTGCAGTGGTTTGTCTGACACCATCCTTTCGTGTCATTTCTTTACGTATTTATTTATTCTTATTGAGATATGATTGACAGATAACATTGGGTAAATTGAAGGTGTGTTGACCTAAAAACAAAAGGCCCTTCACAGTGAGAGGCCTTATGCTTAGGAGAGGTGGAGTGTAGCATAAGGAAGGCAGTCAATGGTACTCTAAGCAATGTTTTTAGTTTTCAGTCCAGTAGTCATCAGTCATAATACCTGCTTTCTTGTTGTCCTGGCAAACAGTTCTTTGGGACACAATGTTTCTTTAGGCCCAGTCCAAATTTATTTTGCCGCCTCCCCCCCTTTTTTTTTTAACATTCCAAAGGTTTGAGGCACAAGACGTGCAAGGCAGTTCCTCTGGATGGCACCCCCGCTCCATGTTGAAGTGGCTCCGTTTATATTATTGTTTACAGGTCAACGCCGTGGTTATTTGATACACTTACATACTGCTTGTGGCGAGCCAGCCGCCACGAGTCGAACAGTTCCTGACAAGGGGAGTGGGAATGAAAAAAGGCACTCACACATATGCTAATGCGGCCGGTCTTCAGTGGTCCTGAAGCACCAGGTTTATTTTCTCTGCTGAATTTATACCTTTTGAGTACGTGCAAGCTCACAATCACAAAAATGCATTACATCATTAACAGTTGATTTTTTAACTTTTTCACAGAAACTTACTTAATCACTGAAACTCCCCAAAACGATTGTCCCATGACAGAATCCATCAATTACCCTGATTAGCATCACTATGTCTTGAAACTGGTTGTTCCCACTTCATACCTTAGCAGTTCGTAAGCACCCTCCAGGTGCAGGCAAAGACAATGCCTCAGGAGCACAAACCGGTTATGCATTAGCAGAGCCATTAAGGCTTGCAATTAGCTTTAACCATGGCTCCCCACATCTCCCCCTTTTTTATTTTATATTTTTGAGATCGTGTCTGGCTTAGGTGGTCAGTACAGACATTTTTACTTACCCGTCATTGGATATCAATCATCAAAGCGATCGACTCCTGTCTTAGGTTGTAAAAACGCTTACTGATCATTACCCGTCATTGGCTACCGATCTCCTTTGAGGAAAGCCAGAGACAGCAGAGGCTTTTCCCAGGCAGGGGGAAGGGGAGGCAAGGCCTCTTCCCATATTTTTCTAAGGCAGCTCATTGGGGGTCCCCACTCGGTTTTGCCTGGCTTAGGTTGTATCTCCCTTGAGATATCTTACCCGTCTTTGGCTGCAAACCATCTTTTGGGGACCAGACAGAGAGACATAAGGTGTAAAACATAAAGATAAGCAAAGTTCTAAAAAGCCACAGTCTCACTGAGTTTTTTTTCCTTAAGGAAAGACATGGGGGGGACAGTCGGCTAGGCTGTTGTGTGACTACATCTCCCCCTTTTTTGTTTTTGAAGCATGAGAAACACAGAACATGTAGTTATTTTATTTACAGCCTGTCGGAGGGCTATTTGTCCACATCTGAGGACTATGTAAAACAAACAGAACAATAAACAGAATAGCAATATCCCCAGCAAACCCTCTACCCAAAGTCTTTATCCATTT
Organism: Rhinolophus sinicus; assembly: GCF_036562045.2. Taxonomy (NCBI): domain Eukaryota; kingdom Metazoa; phylum Chordata; class Mammalia; order Chiroptera; family Rhinolophidae; genus Rhinolophus; species Rhinolophus sinicus. The sequence goes on from NC_133760.1 coordinate 1,062,560, forward strand.
AACAGGGTCTGAAGTGGAAAGTCCTTTTGCAGCTGTGGAATGTGAGAGCTTTTTTACACCCTAGGGGCGTGGATGGGTATCTATAGATGTCTTTTCTTCTGTGGGCTGTCGCTCATGGTATGGTTTAACACCGACCAGGAATTTACAAAGGTTTTTTTTTCGGACCTGGAGAAATACAAGCAAAGCCTCTTCCCCGTGTTATCTCGCGGGGAGAAGTAGGATCAGTTTCCCCACGTAATATTTTAAACAAAGGTTGTAATTTACCAGTTGTCAACTGCAACTGAGGTCTAATCCAGTTAATGTCTCCCAGTAGCTTTTGGAAATTATTTAATGTTTTTAAACAATCTCGCCGGATTTGTATTTTTTGAGGCACAATGGCCTGAGGCATTAAACAATATCCCAGATAAGAGTAAGGAGGCACTTGCTGAATTTTTTCTGGGGCTATCACTAGCCCATAATTGTGGAGTTTTTTTGTAAATGAGCAAAAGCAGCAAGCAACTTTGGTTCACAAGAGTGGGCAAGAAGTATGTCATCCATGTAGTGGATGATGTAAATATCTGAAAATGACCTTTGGGTAGGTTTTATTGCAGCTGATACAAATTTTTGACATAATGTAGGGCTATTAGCCATTTCCTGAGGTAGCACTAGCCAATGATATCTCTTAAAAGGTTTTTGTAAATTAACAGAAGGAACACTGAAAGCAAATCTAGGGCAGTCATCAGGACTTAAAGGTATAGTATAAAAACAATCTTTTAAGTCCAAAACAATTTTATATGTGTTTTTTGGTATAGCTGCAAGACAGGGCAAGCCTGTCTGTAAGGCTCCCATTAATTTTATGTTTTTATTAACCTTTTGTAAATCTTGTAATAATCTCCACTTACCAGATTTTTTATTAATAACAAAAATGGGAGAATTTTAGTGGAATTAGAGGAAGCAATGTGTCCCTTTTAAAGTTGCTCCTGTACTAGCATCTTGTAAAATCTTTTGTAGGGGGGACCTTTGATCTTTTACGCCTGATAATTGTCTGATAGTCACAGGGGCTACAACAGGGGCCTCAGGCTGTGGATCCAGCCCTGCTTGTGAGCTTTTTCACAAGCCATTTGAAGAGGGGATCGTACAACAGAGTCCGATCCTGGATTAACATAACCTGGCGAAGGCTCAGCAGGCATTTCCCAAACCGAAGACTGCAGCGGAGGTCCCCACCTACGGGGCTCCTCAGGAGGAGGTTCAGAGGGATTAACTGTAGGGGGATCTTTACCCCGAGGATTTCATTGATCTCTAAAAGGAATCTGGGGACTCCGAGGACAATTTCCTCCATCCACAGCAACTTTAAGCTCAATCAGCTGTCCCTGAATCTTTTTTAGCTGATCTGCAAAAGAAAGTGCAGTGCCTGCAGGCTGCTTGTCTTCTTGAGCCATAGCCACTAAAGGAGGGTTTTTGTCCCTATCATAATTGGCTACTTCATCTTTTAATTTTTTCTGATCCTGAGGGCTCAAATCTTTCCATATGTCGTCTGGAAACTCTTGAGCAACCGGCTCTTTGTTAACTTTAAGAACTCCTTCTAAAAACTTTGCGCCTCCTCCCTCCTCATCGCCGGCTTGTTTTACTTTTTTTAATTTACATTTCTCATGTTTAAGGTTTATACAGTCCCGGATCAAAGTCCACAGTCCAAATGTTTCAATCGGAACCTGCTGAGGCCCGTGGACAGTGTAAAAATTCTTTAATTGTTCTCCCACTTTCTGCCAGATTTCCAAGCTGACTGTTCCTTCCTCAGGAAACCACGGACAGACTTCTTTTATAAAATCTATGAATTTATCTAACTGCTCTCGGCTTACACGACTACCGCGAGCGGCAAGCAACTTCCTAAGTCCTCTAACATACAGGTCCTTGCTGGTTGCGAGACCCATCCCTTTTTCCTGACTCGGTCCTTCTTTCACACAGAAATCACCCAGGTGCCCGTCTGGCCGTGTCCCTTGTGGGGCTAAATCCGTCTTAGCTAGAGGCGCTCCGGTATAATCCCCCGGACAGGTGGGTTGTAAAGCCCAGTTGCCGTTATGCCGTATGACAGAACCGGAACCGCAGATTGGGGCCCAATCAAGCTCCGTAACACAAAGTCGTGGAGCTATCACTCACTCACACACTCATTCGACCGAGGGGACAGTGCCGTACTCACCACGCATCTACTGATAAGCTCCAATGAGCCAGGCCCTTCCCACGCGGTGTTCCTCACTATTACCCCTATATTCAGGTCCCTGTTCGGGCGCCACTTGTGGCGAGCCAGCCGCCACGAGTCGAACAGTTCCTGACAAGGGGAGTGGGAATGAAAAAAGGCACTCACACATATGCTAATGCGGCCGGTCTTCAGTGGTCCTGAAGCACCAGGTTTATTTTCTCTGCTGAATTTATACCTTTTGAGTACGTGCAAGCTCACAATCACAAAAATGCATTACATCATTAACAGTTGATTTTTTAACTTTTTCACAGAAACTTACTTAATCACTGAAACTCCCCAAAACGATTGTCCCATGACAGAATCCATCAATTACCCTGATTAGCATCACTATGTCTTGAAACTGGTTGTTCCCACTTCATACCTTAGCAGTTCGTAAGCACCCTCCAGGTGCAGGCAAAGACAATGCCTCAGGAGCACAAACCGGTTATGCATTAGCAGAGCCATTAAGGCTTGCAATTAGCTTTAACCATGGCTCCCCACAATACTGCAACATGGTTACCCCGCAGCGTGCGCTCACACCTCCAGCACATCCTATGATTATCATTTCTTTCTCTGTCGTGGAGACACTGAAGATCTGGTCCCTCAGCAACTGGGAAGTAACACCACAGTTTTCTCGACTGCAGCCCCCGTGCTGTGTTAGAACTCCAGGACTTGGGAGGCACACACAGCGTTTCTTCCTGCTTTGCTACAGGCAGTTATTTCTCAATCAGAACACCAAAGAAAGCACTAAATATAAAATAGAAATATAGGTCAACTGGGCTATAATGAGATTTGGAAATTCTGTTCTTCAAAATTGGCCAATACAAGAGTGAAATTTCCCATCCCCAAATATGTAATCCTGTTTACCCTCATGTACCACCCACTCCCCCGCACAATGTGAGATATAGATGATGTATTACAGAATTGTACACTTGAAACCTATGTAACTTTACTAACCATTGTTACGCAAATAAACTTTAATTAATAAAAAGAGAGTGAAACCTCAGCTAGAGTGATATTCACAGTGACTGTATCTGGCAAAGAACTCACACATATAACAAGAAAAATAGAAATCTTCCTACTGTTTAGTTAAAAACACACAGTCAACCCATTTTTTAATGGGGAAGTAAGAAAAAAACTCAAACAGACATTTCACAAAAATAAGAACAATATCCAAATAACCCAAACCATATGAAACGTCCCCAATTGCATTAGTCATCAGAGAAATGCAAACTAAAACCACAGGATACCACTACCCACACCAGCGTAGCTAAAATAAAAAGGTGACAGCTTGATGAATTGGTAAGGACACTCAGGGCACTCAAATGAACTGGATATAAACTGACACAGTCACTTTGAACAATGCTTGGCAGTACCTACCAAAACTGAATGCTTGCACAGCACGAAACACAGCAATTACACTACTAGGTGTATTCCAGCAGAAATGCTCATATCCACTCATCAGGAGGTATGCAGTAAGACATGCAAAGCAGCACTATGCCTCAGAGCCTAAACTAGAAACTAAAGAAAGCCCAATAACACTAGAACGAAAGTGTATGTTGTGGATATCCACACACCAGGATACTCGAAAAGAAGGAGGATCCATGGCCGACACCTCCACATGCATCACTATGGATAAACTTCACAAACCTTTGTTTGAACAAAAGAAACCACACAGAAAGACAGAGTATATTCACATCTATGTAAAGAACCCAAACAGGCAAATTTAAGCCACGCTGTTAGAAGTCAGGGTAGCCATTGCCCTTGGAGAGAAATTACTGGAAAGCAGAATAAAGGGGGAGCTGGAAATGCTCCGTTTAGGAACCAGGGTGGTGCTGACATGGCTGTGCCCAGGTAGGGAGCCTTCATCCAGCTGGGCCTCTGACTCGGGCGTCTTCTGTCTGTTATAGTTCAGCACACACACACACACACACACACACACACATACACACCCTGAGACACACCGTAGTGAAACTGCTGACACACAAAGACAAAATCTTAAGAGTGCTGAAAGAAAAAGAACACATTCTCAAATGAGGAATCAGAAGATTTACATTTTACTCACAACGAAAATGATTGACGCTGGCAACCACATGAGGTTGTATTTAAAGAGCTGAAAGAAAGTGTCAGCCAAGAACTCTACAGCAAGAGAAAGCACCCTTCAACAATGGGGGTGAAATAAAGACATTTCAGGCAACAATAAGCTGTATTCACCACCAACAGACCGGTGCCAAAAGCATAAAATTTCAGGAAAAAGGAAAATCATACCTATGGAAACAAAGAATGCAGGAAAGGAGGAAATCAGTGGAAAGGGCAACTATTTGACAAAGACAGAAATTCCAAACGATTATTTCATCATTAATGAATTAATAAAACATTGGCACGTGATTACTCTATAATTGACAAAATTTAGAAAATCATTTTATTTTGTCATAAAGTTAAAAATGACATTGGATATATATATATATATATATATATATATATATATATATATATATATATACATACATGCATACAAATACTCGTATACATGTGGTAACACTGTATCTACACACAGGCAATGGAAATTTGAGCACGAGATTTCAGATGCTGTTTACTCGAGGAGGAAGGAATGGGGCAGGATGGGGTACACCACAGACACAGATATGACTTCATGAGTTTTCTAGTTCTCCTGAAGGATGTTGATTTCACAGGGGTTTTCTTTACATGCTCCGTTTAATTTTCTCTAAATTGGCCTTTGGACATTGACCGGCAGCACGGTGGTAAATGTACAACAGTCAGATTTCTGAGAAAAATATCTGATTTGTAGCATTTGCCAATTTCTGTAGTGTAAATACTTACATCATGGCTGATTTCCAGTTACAAAGGGGCACCATTGAACGTGGCATTGGGAGCCGGTTTGAGCTGGCTGGCTCCAGTACACCACAGACTGTAGCATTAAGTCAAGGAAAAATTGTGTTAATCCAAGGGCCCAGAGCTGTAGGGCTGTCCATAAGGAAAATAAAGTTTAGGAACCGGGGAGAGGGAGGAAAAGGGGGAGAAAGGGAGGGAGGGAGAAAGGGAGGGAGGCAGAGTGGGAGAGAGAGAGAGATATGCTAGATATAGATGATAGATAGATAGATAGATAGATAGATAGATAGATAGATGATACATAGATATATAGACAAATGATACTTAGATGACACATAGATATTGATACATAAACACAATGTAGATAAATGTGAGCTAGATGAGAGACAATAATGATATTTAACACATAGATGCAGATAAATGATAAATACATATAGACACATGAGAGAAAGCTAGACAGACGATGAGAGAGAGAGAGGTGAGGGGAGGAAGAGGGACGAGAGGGAGAGGGAAATCTTATTTGGCCAACAAACAAGAGGATTTTTCATAAAACCCTCAAGAAACAGTTTCTATATGTATCATGCTTTTTTATTAAGTGGAATTCTAAGGTACATTCAGTGATTCACTGAGCTCCATAAGGAACATTAATATCTTTATAAGTGACACTGAGTCAAACTTCTAGTGGGAGTAATCATTTGAATTTGTGTGTTTCAAATGTTTCCCTTTATTTTACAAGAATAAAATATTTACATATTTAGTTGGTAGAGGAATATTGTGTATTATAATAATAAGACCTTGTAGTTAAGGAAAGTAAAAATATTTGAGCTTCGATGTGAGTTTGGAAAAACCACAATGTGAGCATTTGGGATCTGAGGCTTGGGGCACAAATGCATTTGTGCTGGGTACTAATTAGGTGATGGGGTTGCCTAACACGGCCTTGGGTCTCCTGTAGAAAAATGTCAGGAAGCTGTGCTCCCTTCTCTGCTCTAATCTGGGGAAGATCAGAGACCTATATAGACTGGGAGGGAAACTGCTCGCTTTTATGTATGGTTGTTATTTAAAATGCAATGTGTTAGCACGCCACATCCTGTGCGCTTTCTAGTTTGGATTGGCTCCTTCTTTGGGTACAACCAAAGCCTTTCGCGTCTCCCACATTCATTGCCTGTGTGTTTGTCTCAGTGAGTCCAGAAAGGGATGAGAGGAGAGGGTTATAGTGGAAAATCCTGTCCTGTTGACATGGCCTTCCACAATGCAGAGCTGAAGGTGGGACCCTGTGGAAAGCCAAGTTCATCCACTGTCCAAGCCCAGACCAGGCTGCCAAGGGTTACAGCCAAGACGACAGGATCCAGATGAAGGAGCATCACCGGTCATGAAGGCTTCCTTCCAGGGTTCCACCAAGGCCAGAGGATGCAGGTGCAAGTAGGTGAGTCCAGCCCTGCCCTAGGTTGCTTTCTGGGCTGAACACCAAGGTCTTCTAGCAGGAGGAGTGGGGCACAGAGGCGTGGGCTAAGGCAGACAGCTTAGGGAGGGCTTTGCAGTTGAACTGGACACATTCAAAGCAGAGATCCCTGGGCGTTCTAGGCCCAGTCAGATTCTGTCCTGTAGACCACACTGCAGACACTCCCGTTTGGCTGAGCCAAGCTGGGGATGCTCAGAAACAGGGGACTTTGAGATGTGATCAGTTACTCCATGTAATGAGGGCAAGACCATTACTCCATGTAATGAGGGTAACATGCAGATGGGTCCAGGGTCCAGCTCAAGAACCCAGTCTACCCATGAGAGACGACGGCAGGCCCATCACATCCCAGAAGGAGGACTTGTCAACATGGAGTGACCATGCCAGAGTATCTCTGGAATATTTCAACTATTCTGATGTCAACTCACCTTTTTTTAAAATTGAGATATGATTGGCATAGAAAATTGTGTAAGTTTAAGGTGTACAACATATTGATTTGATGCATTTATCTTGCAATGTCATTGTCATTGTAGTTCTGTGATGCACAAACGCCATCACCAGCCCTGGTCTGGACTTTTATCCCAACACCCAGCTGGGTGCCCCATTGGCCCCAACCCCGGGGCCCTTAGGATTCTCATATGCTGACGGGCCACCCTATTCCTCTCATTCTAATGCCACTGGGAGAAGGTGGGGAAAGAACCCGTGTTAGTAGGATATTTTTAGTGCACTCTGTACCTTGCTGGGAATTTAACATGTAACATAACATTAAATACTTGAAGGGAGAGTTTAGACTTCCATTTTAATATGAGGACAGGTTGGCATAAAGTAGCATCGCCATGCCCAAGAACAGATGGTTAGTTTGCAGGGTTGGGACTGATGGTAAAGTCACTTTGTGGCACAAACCCACGCTCTTCCTTGCCCAGTAGATGGCAATGAGGTCCACACCCAGGGGGTTCATTGGAGATGAGATCGGCCTCATTTGAGCATGGAGGAAAGAAACGGAAGCCAAGGTCCTCCCTCTGTCTCATCAGCAGGAAGAGTGGACAGGATGGGAGAGTGTGCTTCCCCTTTGGGTGAGGTAGTTGATGTAGAAACCCCTAGACGGCCTCTGGCCAACACATCCTGTCCTCTTCTGTCAGCTGCAGGCTCCGTCCTTGCACCCACTGGCTCCAGGACAGCACAGGCAGCAGGGGTGGCCATGACCCCTCACCCCACCACCATCCTGGGCCTGGGTGAGTCTGGAATGGAGGGGCCGCTTTCCAGGGACAGAGGGGGTGGGACTTGGGGAAGATTCTGTGTCCTTGTTCAGTCCTCAGTCCAGTCCAGGAGACTCTGGGACCCTGGGGGAGCAAAGTGGTCCCCTCCATGGGTCTGCCCCCTCAGCTGTGTCCCAGACCTAAGTCTGACCATGGAAGGTTCAGCCCTAGATGCTGGTTTCTGGGTGTGGAGACTAGTTCAGATTGGAAGAAGGACTGGGGGAGGAGGACCTGCTTGGAAGAGGAGACTGGGGGTTCATCCTGAGACTTTCAGGGCAAGGAGAAAGACTGTGCTTAGATATGATGTTGAGGAGGGTGGTTTGGAAGCTACGGGGGGCTCACGTCCGGCTCCATCAAATGCCCCTTGTCCGCAGCCCTGTGAGGAAACCAGGGGCTGGGCGTTTTCCTCACTGAGCTTCTCTTCCAGCGCTCTGCCTGGGCCAGATGATTCACATGCAAAACGGTGAGTCTACATTTAATCATTTCGTTTTTCATATATATATATTTAGTTTCAGGAAAAATATTATTATCCCTAGAGTCCTCTCACCGTTTATCTTCAGATAAAATGAGACCCACAGATCTCTTTGCTTGCTCTGTCTGTCCCCACGCGGCCTGACTCATTTATCTTCAGAAACCTTGGCTTTCTTTCACTTTCACAAACACCATTTTCCCCACTAGACTCCAGGATTCCTCCCAGGGTGACATCTCCCTGTTGAGTGCCCGGCGCCCCCTATCGCTCATCTTGGGTAATTCACGTTTGGCCCTGGGGTGTCAGCTCAGTGCCTCTTCCCTCTGACTCCCAGAGGAGGGCAGCTCTGCCTCCACCCGCCTTGACATTCCCACACTCACCCGCGGGCACGTATCACAGTGCGTAGCTGTGGATTTGCACAATTCTTTAATCAGCTTCTGTGTTTCAGCCCACAAAGGCAGGTACCCTGTGTGTGTTTCTCGTGCTTGTGGACCCAATGGCACATGGAGGGCATCCATGACTGGAGAGATAGGAAGTAAGACATGGAGGAAACACAGAATGAATGAATGAATGAATGAATGAATGAATGAATGAATGAATGAACTTTTGCCAGCTCCTGCCTGTCTCTATCCCGGACTGCGTAAAGTTGATGCCATCTTCCTGTTTCAGGGCTACAAAGCCTCTCTTCCTCCCCACCCACTACCCCAGCCTAGTTGCGACACATGGGTTTTTCAAAAGCCTTATTACAAGGAAATGGAAATAAGGCTGAGAAGAAGGTAGACAATACAGAGGGAACAGAGGTGGGAGCTGCACAGAGGACCTGCCCTGGAGACAGGAGGCCCAGATCGTTCCTACTGACTCAGACTCCTGCTTCCTTTGTTGCCCCAATGACCTGGTCGTCCTCATCTTGTGCCTTCCTCCCAGCCCTCTTTGTCTCCCTAGAAAGTGGCCGTGCGCAGGGAGATATAACCAGGCCCCCAGGCTGCTCTGACACCTACTGCTGCACCCTAGAAAAGTCCAAGATGTGACCAAGACTAGGGGTCCTTTTGTCCTGTGGGGAAATAACTCTCCAGTGATGAGAATTCACACCCACCTGTAATGGGCTTGGGGGCTTTTGGGGGGAGGATAATGGAAATGTTCCAAAATTGGAGTGTGATGGATGCACAACTCTGTACAGTTGCTAAAACACATTGAACACACTTAAAATGGGTGAATTGTGAGGTGTGGTGGTTTCCTCAGAACGCACCTGAGGTCCTGCTCTGCTTCCTCCCAGGGCTCCTGCCCCCACCCTCCCTCAGAGCCGAGCCAGGCCCTGAGGTCCCCCGGGGGCGGCCTGTGACCATCCTGTGCCAGGGCCCTGCTGGGGCTCACACATTCCGCCTGGAGCAGAAGGAGAACAGATCTGCATACATGGATCAGAAAATCACGTCTCAACATGGATCCCCGGGAACGGAGGCCCGATTCTTCATCCATGCAGTGAGTGACGTCACTGCTGGGCCTTATCGCTGTGTCTATAAGAAAGGGTCCCGCTGGTCTGAGCTCAGTGAGTCCCTGGAACTGGTGCTGACAGGTGAGGAAGTCCCCACTCTGCCCTCAGGTTTGTGCCAGGTCCCTGGACACTATCCCCAGCTGTATCCTCTATCCACAGGCTCCCTGCCCTCCTGGGGATCTCCAGCCCTCTGGGTCCCCTGCCCGTCTGCACACGTGTCCCTCGGCCTTCACACCAGGCTCAGGGCCCTGGAGTCCTGGACCCATCTGGACACCATGATGGCCTGGACACTCAGCCCAGCATCGGGTGGGATGGAGGTGGTCCTGCTGGGCTGGGTGGGAAGTGGGCTTCCAGAGATCCGATGGGGACAGACCCCCTTCAAGGGAACATGTGTCCTTTTGCTCGGGATGGTGTTAAACCCTCCTTTCCACTGAGCTCCACTCTGTGGGAGGCCCAGGCCACATGTCCCCTGTGGTGAGGTCCCCCATCCATTGGGCAACTCACTTGGTCCAGGGGGGCCCTGACTAGAGCAGGACAGTGCTTTCAGGCCCCTTTCAGCTGAGGCCGTCCTTGCCCTGTGTGTGGTCAGCCCCCGAGATGGTCTAAATTCAGGGTCCATCGGGGACACTCCGACACCCCTCCAGTCCTCCCAGCGACTCAGAGGAACTGTTCCTTGCTGAATCTGGGAGGTAAAGAGGAGCATGGTGGTGGGAGGTGAGAGGGGTGTCCACCCCTCCAGCATATGTGTATGTATATGTATATATGATATACACACATGAAGGTCTGACAATTAAGTTTACAAACTTGTTGCAATGATGTTGCTAAACTTTTTTAATATCAGAGGGATTATTCATTATGAATTTGTACCAACTGGACAGACAGTTAACCAAGGTTACTATTTGGAAGTACTGAAAAGACTGCATGAAAAAGTTAGACGACTTGAACTTTTTGCAATGGTTTATGGCTCTTGCATCACAACAATGCACCAGCTCACAGGGCACTGTCTGTGAGGGAGTTTTTAGCCAGTACAAATAACTGTATTGGAACACCCTCCCTACTCACCTGATCTGGCCCCCAGTGACTTCTTTCTTTACCCGAAGATAAAGCAAATATTGCAAGGAAGACATTTTGATGACATTCAAGATATCAAGGGTAATACAACAACAGCTCTGATGGCCATTCCAGAAAAAGAGTTCCAAAATGGCTTTGAAGGGTGGACTAGGTGCTGGTGTCAGTGCATAGTTTCCCAAGGGGAGCACTTCGAAGGT